>NW_019521272.1:1827-2931 GCF_002814215.2 Seriola lalandi dorsalis | reverse complement strand
AGGTGCGTTATCATTGACATCAGAAACATGAACAGTAATGACCCTGATGCTGGACAGAGGCGGACTCCCTTCATCTGTGGCTGTAATGGTAACATTGTAAAGAGAAGTGTTTTCTCTGTCCAGTGGTCCATCTACTACTAATGAATAATCATTTTTGTAGTTGGACTTCAGTTTAAAGGGAACAGACCCATCTACCTTACAGTTAGCTGCACCATTGCTTCCTCCATCTTTATCACTCACTGTAACTAAAGCAACTATTGTCCCACGTTCTGCATCTTCTTTTACAGGGGTCATCAGTGACGTCACTGATATTTCTGGGGCATTGTCATTCACATCAATTATCTCTATTAATAGTTTAACATGTGCACTACGAGGAACAGGGCCTTGATCCATTGCTTGAACCCTAACTTCATAAGCAGGCGTCTCTTCATAATCTAATGTTCCCTTCACAGTAATTTCTCCAGTTTCTGAATTTAGATCAAAAATAATTGATGGATCAATGTTTCCCCGTTTGATCAAAGAATATAAGATCTTACTGTTCATGCCCTCGTCTAAATCTGTTGCATTTAGTTTCATTACCGCTGTACCTTGTGCAGCATTTTCACCCACACGCACTTTATATAGGGATTTGCTAAAAATTGGTGCATTATCATTGGTATCAATTACATTTACATGTATCTCCAGTGAACCCGATCTAGGCGGTTTACCTCCATCTACAGCGGTCAGGAGAAGTTTAATTACTGGCTGTTTCTCTCGATCTAAAGCTTTGTGCAGCACTAACTCAGCAGACACATCGTGCTCTCCACCGCTCTGCACATCGAGCACGAAATGTTCATTTTGGCTCAGCTTGTAGGTCTTTACTGTGTTGCTGCCTATATCTGCATCCACTGCTACTGGGAGAAGATATCTCTCTCCTGGTGACAGTGATTCTGAGATGTTTAACCAATAGGAGCGTTCAATGAATTCTGGCGATTTATCATTTATATCTAAAACACTGATCTCAATGCGGTGTACATCCATTGGATTACTCAAAACAGCTTGTATTCTTAGGGAGCACTGCGCCGAGTTCGGACAAAGCTCCTCTCTGTCTACTCTGTCGTTAAC
>NW_019521272.1:0-975 GCF_002814215.2 Seriola lalandi dorsalis | reverse complement strand
GGTGACATTATCAAATGATCCTTTCAACTACTGCCATCTCAGGATCTTAAAACATGCTCTGTCAGGTGTTGAAAATTGGTAGCTGAATTCTATAACTGATGCAAATTTCTGTTAGTTATCATTTAAAGTACAGTACGTATGTGAACACTGAACCTCGTTAGCACTTTAAGAGGTGTTTTGTTTCCAAGTCCATTTGACTTGTATATGCACAATTAGCCTACACTAAACACCAGAATGTGTGAATCGTGGTAATTGTAAAGAAAAATATAATAAATAAAATGACAAGTAAAGAACACATACCTTGTCTTTATTAGGTAACGTCTGAGTCCTAGTAAAAGTGTCTCCTTCATTAATACTGATCAGCTCCGCATCTACAGGCGGAAATGCTGCAGGGAAAACCACTACGTCACTCTTGAGCGTGTCCGAGCTGAAACAGACGTCATACTGCTGAGTAGCTTTAGAGTAAGACCAGCTCCCGTCAGGGTGGGTGGTGATCATTGGGGCGCTGTACCTTCTGAAACTGCCGTCTGTCCTGTGGCATTTGACAGCTATTAAACTGATTAGACTCAGCAGAAAAATCACTGACACCGACACAATGGCGATCAGCAGATACAGGTTTAAATCAGAGAAGCTGTCCTCCTTTATGGGCACATGTCTGAACTGAGTCTGGATGTCAGCTGTGCTTTCCACCACCACCACCTCAATAGACACAGTAGCTGACAGAGAGGGTTCTCCGTTATCAGAAACCAAGACCACCAAGGGGTGAGTTTTCAGGTCATTGTCACTCATTCTCCTTTTTGTTCTGATTTCTCCGGTGCTGGTTCCGATCCTGAAGAGGTTGTTTCCTTTGGGCTCAGAGAGGTGATAAGAAAGCAGCGCATTGTATCCAGAGTCTGCGTCTACAGCCCTGATCTTTGCCACAAAGTATCCCGCTTCAGCAGAGTAGGGGATGCTCTCACTGTTAACGGAGCCGTG
>NW_019521271.1:0-1830 GCF_002814215.2 Seriola lalandi dorsalis | reverse complement strand
CACACACACACACACACACACGCTCCATTTCTCCCACTCAATATGCTGAGATGTTTAGATTTACTTTTGCCTTATTTCTTCTCATCTCTTCCCCATTTCTCCTTTTTCTTCACTCTCTTTCTCTTTTCTTCAGAAATCATATTTGTTTTCTTGTCGTTTGGCTCAACTAAAACTCAAGACCAGTGTTTCCAGATTCATCCATGAGGAGATCATTTTGTATTTAGGTGTTAAAAAGTGTATGAAAGGACACAACTGAGAGGAAAATGTCTCAACAAATCTTATATTGGTGGACATAAAGTTTGTACAGATTTACAAGTTCTCAAGACAGTGTCCATCCTAATGGCTTTGGTGATCTTTTGACTTTCTGTCTCGGTCCAACAACAGGTTGATATTTTTGATCTGAGTGATACATCTCAACCCCTGGACTGAAATTTGGTTCGGACATTGATGTTCCCCTCAGGATGAAACTGGGGTAACACTTGGAATTATCTCTTCAACCAGTGTCATCATCTGATGGTTTATTTGTCAGTACTTACTCAAAGGAGGCGTTTGAAAAACGAGAATTTGAAAAACTATTGGAAAAGCCATTTTATAAATGGGAATACCTGGATTCCCGCTTCAATTTCCAGTTCCTTTTTCAGGCCTCCTTTCCTTTCCCTATCAGCTTATTGATTTATTCATTTATAAATTCTTTTTACAATTCCTATTTTTAATGCCTATTAAATATGAAATTAAGGAAATGCTTTATTACTTTTCCTGTGACATCCCTGCTCCTCCGTAGAGCAGAGTCTGAAATAAAACTTTGAACAGCTGTTTAGTGTCACTTATATGTGAAACATAAAATACAATAATGTATTTATATATCATAAAACAAACAGCTGGCTCTTATGACACCATTATTTATAACAATATAATTATCCCTGCAGACGCACAGCTGACCACAAACATCATTAGATGTTGATATTTGGTTGAATGTAGGTTGTGATGTGGCATGACTAAATTTCAATTTCAGATCTTCTAATGTCAAAGTTAATTTGATGTAGAATAACTGTCGACAGCTGACAGCTGATATTTTGTCAGTTTGAAGTTGACTTGGTAAGTAACTAAAACTCAGTGCCTTCCAAAAGTCTTGTGCCAACGCCATCTTGAAACACCAACATTCTTGTCAAGAGCAAAAGCCAATGTCTGCTAAACGTCACAATGTCAAGTAGCCCACGTTGGATTTTGACATTGACTTGATTTTCATTTACCAACCAAAATGTAACATCTGTCTGACGTTCGAGTCGTTAGAGTCCAACGGCTTTTTGTTGTTATAAAATACAACGATATGATTACATATAAATATTGCAACAATATTGTCTATATCTGTATCGAGACATTATGTGGCCCAAGCCTGGCTCAGAGCTACACTGTGCATTAGTTCAGGTGAAGCTGCAGTGACATTGTAAGCTGAGCTAGTTTTGTTCAAGTCAAAATGGATGCCAAGAAAATTTTTTACTGGTGTTGAATCCCAAACAGCAAAGTGGGGTTTTATTAAATTTGATGTAATGTTGTTTCCTTTACTTTGGACTCTCCAGTTCTGCCCTTTCCTTAAAGGTCAGTGCTGTCAACACAGTTTACAGTTGGTCAACGACCAAGATGAACTCGATTCTGAAAACACTGAATAAATTAACATCATCTGTTCAATTGAAATTAACTGATTTCAGTCCAAAGTGTGGCTGTTTTAAATACTGTTGTGACTATTCTCTGTCTCTAACACACACACACACACACACACACACACACACACACACACACACAGAGAGAGAACGAGAGAGAGAGTGAGAGATA
>NW_019521270.1:0-1228 GCF_002814215.2 Seriola lalandi dorsalis | reverse complement strand
GGATAAAAATGTCAAAAAAAACGTCATAGTATACTATGGCATAAAAATGTCAAAAAATATCAAATTATCATATAGCATGAAATTATCAAAAAAATTCATAGTATTGTATGGATTAAAATGTCATAGTATAGTAAGGTATGAAAATATAAAAAAAACATCATAGTATAGTATGGCATAAAAATGTCGAAAATCGTCATAGTATAGTATGGCATAAAAATGTAAAAAAAAATGTCATAGTATTGTGTGGATTGAAATGTCATAGTTTAGTATGGTATAAAAATATTTAAAAAAGTCATAGTATAGTATTGCATAAAAATGTCAAAAAAAACGTCATAGTATAGTATTGCATAAAAATGTCAAAAAAAAACCTCATGGTATATTATGGCATAAAATTATGAAAAAAATTCATAGTATTGTGTGAATTGAAATGTCATAGTATAGTATGGCATAAAATTATGAAAAAAAATCATAGTATTGTATGGATTGAAATGTCATAGTATAGTAAGGTATGAAAATATTTAAAAAATATCAAATTATCGTATGGCATGAAATTATCAAAAAATTCATAGTATTGTATGGATTAAAATGACATAGTATAGTAAGGTATGAAAATATAAAAAAAACATCATCGTATAGTATTGCATAAAAATGTCGAAAATCGTCATAGTATAGTATGGCATAAAAATGTAAAAAAATATCAAATTATAGTATGGCTGGAATTTATTAAAAAAAATCATAGTATTGTATGGATTGAAACATCATAGTAGAGTAAGGTATGTAAATATTAAAAAAGAGTATTAGTATAGTATGGCATAAAAATGTCGAAAATCGTCATAGTATAGTAAGGCATAAAAATGTCAAAAAAACGTCATAGTATAGTATGGCATAAAAATGTTGAAAATCGTCATAGTATAGTATGTCATAAAATTATCAAAAAAAATTCATAGTATTGTGTGGATTGAAATGTCATTGTATAGTATGGTATAAAAATGTAAAAAAAAAAAAAACGTCATTGTATAGTATGTCATAAAAACGTCAAAAAACGTCATAGTATAATATGGCATAAAAATTTCCAAAAAAATTCATAGTATTGTGTGGATTGAAATGTCATAGTATAGTATGGTATAAAAATATTTTAAAAACGTCATAGTATACTATTGCATATAAATGTAAAAAACGTCATAGTATACTATGGCATAAAAATGTCAAAAAATATCAAATTATAGTA
>NW_019521268.1:3541-4875 GCF_002814215.2 Seriola lalandi dorsalis | reverse complement strand
CCCCCCCCTCCCCCCTTTAAGTCAATGGTTAAAGTCCACCAGAGCAGAGTCGTTCAGCAGAGAGGCGTCCGCTCTCTATTTGCTCGGGGCAGGTAGGGGCCCACGGGGTCGGGGGGAGGTCGGGAGAGGAGGGCAGAGTCCAGCCGTTCTGACCCTGCGGGCTGGGTGGGGCCGGGGTGACCTGCAGGGGGAAGCAGCCTGTTAGCTCGTTGTTAGTTGGTCAGTGCAGAGCTGCAGCCAGTCGTCCAGAGACCAGCAGCAACAGGCACAGGAGGAGACTGGAGACAGTCCAGGGACAAACAGGGTCACCTGACAGGTGCAGGTGAACTGTCACATGTTCAGAGTCCAGGATCCAGATCAGTCCTGACTGTGTCTCTGATCTACAGATCCTCATGAATCTGTTTTGATGAAATGCTCATTTAATGACAACACACTTTAAGCATTTTCATGGCCAGAGGCTCAGCACACCTGTGATCACCTGGATGTGAGGTGGAGCTACAGACAAATCATTATCAGACATGTTGTCGGGCATGTCAGCTGGCAACAGTAACGACCAATCACATCAGTGTTTCTGCTCCATGACACACTGTTACACAAGTTCACTGGTCTGTCATCAGCAGACTGACATCATAACATGACATCACAACATGACATCATAACATGACATCACAACAACATGACATCACAACATGACATCACAACATGACATCACAACAACATGACATCATAACATGACATAAGAATACATGACATCACAACATGACATCATAACACGGCATCACAACATGACATAACAACAACATGACATCACAACACGACATCATAACATGACATCACAACACGACATCATAACATGACATCACAACATGACATCACAACACGACATCAAAACATGACATCACAACACGACATCACAACATGACATCATAACATCACATCACAACATGACATAATAACATGACATCACAACATGACATAACAACATAACATCATAACATCACATGACAACAACATAACATCACAACATGACATCACAACATGACATAACAACAACATGACACAACAACATGACATCACAACACGACATCACAACATGACATCACAACATGACATCACAACAACATCAAAACATGACATCATAACATAACATGACATCCCAACAACATAACATCCCAACATGACATCACATCCCAACATGACATCACAACAAGAAATGACAACATACACACACAGTTAAACATCCCATACCCGCTGAGCTGAAGAAGCAGTACCCTGGATGCAGAGGCTAAGCTAAAGGCTAGGAGATGGAGATATGAGGAGATATGTCACCTTGC
>NW_019521268.1:2149-2464 GCF_002814215.2 Seriola lalandi dorsalis | reverse complement strand
ACACACACACACACACACACACACACACACACACACACACACACACACACACACACACACTGATCCTCAGGGACTCTCTGAACCACAAGGAAATGCTTTAAAACAGTTTTTGGGTGAAGTCCAGGCTGGATTGGTGCTGACAGACTCTGATAATTCACCCACAGTTCTGACTTACAGGCTCTGATGTTTTCACTCTCTCCCAAACCTTCAGAGCTCATTAGTCTCTTAACGCTCAGCCTGCAAAGAGTTAAACCATGAGCAGTGTGTGTGTGTGTGTGTGTGTGTGTGTGTGTGTGCGTTTGTGTGTGTGTGCGT
>NW_019521268.1:0-769 GCF_002814215.2 Seriola lalandi dorsalis | reverse complement strand
GAGGGGAACAAGACTCTGAGGGCAACAGGACTCTGAGGGGAACAAGACTCTGAGGGCAACAAGACTCTGAGGGCAACAAGACTCTGAGGGGAACAAGACTCTGAGGGCAACAAGACTCTGAGGGCAACAAGACTCTGAGGGCAACAAGACTCCAAGGGGAACAAGACTCTGAGGGGAACTAGACTCTGAGGGGAACTAGACTCCGAGGGGAACAAGACTCCGAGGGGAACTAGACTCCGAGGGGAACTAGACTCTGAGGGCAACTAGATTCTGAGGGCAACAGGACTCTGAAGGGAACAAGACTCTGAGGGGAACTAGACTCTGAGGAGAACTAGACTCTGAGGGCAACAAGACTCTGAGGGCAACAAGACTCTGAAGGGAACTAGACTCTGAAGGGAACTAGACTCTGAGGGGAACTAGACTCTGAGGGCAACAAGACTCTGAAGGGAACTAGACTCTGAAGGGAACTAGACTCTGAAGGGAACTAGACTCCGAGGGGAACTAGACTCTGAAGGGAACTAGACTCTGAAGGGAACTAGACTCTGAGGGGAACTAGACTCTGAAGGAAACTAGACTCTGAAGGGAACTAGACTCTGAAGGGAACTAGACTCTGAAGGGAACTAGACTCTGAGGGCAACAAGACTCTGAAGGGAACTAGACTCTGAAGGGAACTAGACTCCGAGGGGAACTAGACTCTGAAGGGAACTAGACTCTGAAGGGAACTAGACTCTGAAGGGAACTAGACTCTGAGGGCAACAAGACTCTGAAG
>NW_019521267.1:0-877 GCF_002814215.2 Seriola lalandi dorsalis | reverse complement strand
AAGCCTTAATAAACAATTACGTTTTTTCTATATTTTTATGCCTTATTATACTATAACGTTTTATGCCCTACTATACTATGATGTTTTTATGCCTTAATAAACAATTAAGTTTTTTCTATATTTTTATGCCCTACTATACTATGATGTTTTTGACATTTTATGCCTTACTATACTATGATGTTTTTTGACATTTTTAAACCATACTATACTATGATGTTTTTATGCCTTACTATACTATGATGTTTTTTGACGTTTTATGCCTTACTATACTATGACTTTTTTTGACATTTTTATGCCTTATTATACTATGACGTTATATGCCTTACTGTACTTTGACGTTTTTATGCCTTAATAAACAATTAAGTTTTTTCTATATTTTTATGCCCTACTATACTATGTTTATTTTACGTTTTTATGCCTTACTATACTATGACCTTTTTTGACATTTTATGTCTTACTATACTATGTATTTTTTGACATTTTTTTTTTTTTTGAAATTTCTATACCATACTATACTATGACGTTTTTATGCCTTACTATACTATGATGTTTTTTGACGTTTTATGCTTTACTATACTATGACTTTTTATGACATTTTTATGACCTTATTATACTATGTTTTATACCTTACTATACTATGATGTTTTTATGCCTTACTATACTATGATGTTTTTTGACGTTTTATGCTTTACTATACTATGACCTTTTTTGACATTTTTATGCCTTATTATACTATGATGTTTTATGCCTTACTATACTATGACGTTTTTATGCCTTACTATACTATGATGTTTTTTGACGTTTTTATGCCTTACTATACTATGATGTTTTTTGACGTTTTATGCTTTACTATACTATGACCTTTTTTGACATTTTT
>NW_019521266.1:2325-2865 GCF_002814215.2 Seriola lalandi dorsalis | reverse complement strand
CTCAGGGCCGGAGGGGGCGCCGCCCGGGAGCGCTCAGCCGACCCCGACCCCCAGCAGCGGGGAGGAGCCCTGTGCAGAGAGCAGTGAGCGAACAGAGGCTGTAGCTGCAGTGTAAGTTACAACACATCCACTCAGTCTGTATTTACATGTATGTAGCTCATCTTCTTCTCAGTACCATATACTATATTATTCATTTATCTGTTATTGATCTTGTCATTTTTAGTATTTGATATTCTCATTTCACTTTGCTGCTGTGACTCATATCTTACTTTACCTCACCTCACTCGTCCCTGTAGACTTTTATTTTGTTCAGGTAATGTTTGGACTTTGACAGCGGACTCATGTTATGAAAAGACCTTTATGTGTATTTTTTTATGACGTATTTTGTGGCTGAATGTCGTTTTCTTTCTTCTTCTTTTTTTTTTTTACAGGCAAGTGAAAAACTCGACACTGAATCCGAACGCGAAAGAATTTCTTCCCATCAAAGGAAACGTGGTGCAGGTGAGTTTGTTGAACACACACTTTTCACTCACTCAGTGT
>NW_019521265.1:0-1371 GCF_002814215.2 Seriola lalandi dorsalis | reverse complement strand
AAAAGATTGTCCATTAGGCATAAAATGTCATGAAAACATAATTGTATAGTAAGACATATAAATATCAAAAAACATCATAGTATAGGATGGCGCAAAAATGTCACAGTATATAAAAGCCTGAAACCAGGGTTTGAACCCTTGCCCTTCTCAGTGTGAGGGAATAGTCCTAACCATTCTACCACCATGCTACTGCATTATGAGTGCCTTGTATAGAAAGGTATATAAAATATCAGTATACTACTCCGTGACATATCATAAAAAATCATAGTATTGTGAGGCATAAAATATTATAGTATAGTAAGGCATAAAAATGGAAAAACAATTCATCGTATACTGTGGTGTGAAAATATCAAAAAGCATCATAAGAGAGTAAAGCCCTAAACTAGGGTTTGAACCCAAGACCTTCTCATTGTGAAGCAACAATCCTAACCATTGTACCACAATGCTGCTGCATCACAACTTAATGGTATAGCAAGATATTAAGAATATCTTAGCATACTAATCCATGATATATCGTAAAAGGTTATTGTCCATTAGGCATAGAATGTCATGAAAACATCATTGTATAGTAAGGCATAAAAATGTCAAAAAACATCATAGTTTAGGATGGCGCAAAAATGTCACAGCATATAAAAGCCTCAAAACAGGGTTTGAACCCGTGCCCTTCTCAGTGTGAGGCTATAGTCCTAACCATCGTACCACCACGCTGCTGGTTCACTAACTCATTGTACAGCAAGGTATATAAAATATCAGTATACTACTCCGTGAAATATCATAAAACGTCATAGTATTGTAAGGCATAAAACGTCAAAGTATAGTAAGGCATATAAAAATGCCAAAAAACTTAATCGCGTACTGTAGCGTGAAACTATCAAAAAACATCACAGGAATATAAAGTCTGAAAACAGGGTTTGAACCCTTGACCTTCTCAGTGTGAGGGAATAGTCCTAACCATTGCACCACGATGCTGCTGCATTGCAAAGTCATTGTATAGCAAGATATATAAAATACCAGTATACTACTCCTTGAAATATCATAGAACATCATAGTATAATAAGGCATAAAAATGGCAAAAAACGTCATAGTGTAGTCAGGCACAAAACGTCATAGTATAGTATGGCATAAAATTTCAAAAAACGTCATAGTATAATAAGGCATAAAAATGTCAAAAAACGTCATAGTATAGTCAGGCACAAAACGTCACAGTATAGTAAGGCAAAAAAATGCCAAAAAAAGTCATATTATAGTAGAGCATGAAAATGTCAAAAAACGTCATAGTATTGTATGGCATAAAATTTAAAAAAAACATCATAATATAATAAGGCATAAAAATGTCAAAAAACGTCATAGTATTGTATGGCATGAAATTAA
>NW_019521264.1:0-3394 GCF_002814215.2 Seriola lalandi dorsalis | reverse complement strand
GCCTTACTGTACTATGACTTTTTTTGACTTTTTATGCCTTGTTATACTATGAGTTTTTTCTGACTTTTTTTGCATACTATACTATGATTTGTTTTGCCTTAATATACTGTGACTTTTTTTTCTACTTTTTTTGCCTTACTATATTATGACTTTTTTTTTGACTTTTTTTGCCTTACTATACTATGACTTTTTTTTCTACTTTTTTTGCCTTACTATATTATGACTTTTTTTTTGACTTTTTTTGCCTTACTATACTATGACTTTTTTTGCCTTACTATACTATGACTTTTTTTTCTACTTTTTTTGCCTTACTATATTATGACTTTTTTTTTGACTTTTTTTGCCTTACTATACTATGACTTTTTTCTGACTTTTTACGCCTTACTATACTATGACTTTTTTTGCCTAACTATACTATGACTTTTTTTGCCTTACTATACTATGACTTTTTTTGCCTAATTATACTATGACTTTTTTTTGCCTTACTATACTATGACTTTTTTCTGACTTTTTTTGCCTTACTATACTGTGACTTTTTTTTGCCATACTATACTATGACTTTTTTTTTACTTTTTTTGCCTTACTATACTGACTTTTTTTTTTTACTTTTTTTGCCTTACTATACTATGACTTTTTTTTGCCTTACTATACTATGACTTTTTTCTGACTTTTTTTGCCTTACTATACTGTGACTTTTTTTTGCCATACTATACTATGACTTTTTTCTGACTTTTTTTGCCTTACTATACTGTGACTTTTTTTTGCCATACTATACTATGACTTTTTTCTGACTTTTTTTGCCTTACTATACTGTGACTTTTTTTTGCCATACTATACTATGACTTTTTTTTTTAACTTTTTTTGCCTTACTATACTATGACTTTTTTAAAACTTTTTTGCCTTACTATACTATGACTTTTTTTGCCTTACTATACTATGACTTTTTTAAAAACTTTTTTTTGCCTTACTATAATATGACTTTTTTTTTTACTTTTTTTGCCTTACTATACTATGACTTTTTTTTTAACTTTTTTGCCTTACTATACTATGACTTTTTTTGCCTTACTATACTATGACTTTTTTAAAAACTTTTTTTTGCTTTACTATACTATGACTTTTTTTTTTACTTTTTTTGCCTTACTATACTATGACTTTTTCATGACTTTTTTTGCCATACTATACTATGACTTTTTTAAAACTTTTTTGCCTTACTATACTGTGACTTTTTTTGCTTTACTATACTATGACTTTTTTTGACTTTTTTTGCCTTACTGTACTATGACTTTTGTTGCCTTACTATACTATGACTTTTTTTGACTTTCTTTGCCTTACTATACTATAACTCTTTTTTTTAACTTTTTTGCCTTACTGTACTATGACTTTTGTTGCCTTACTATACTATGACTTTTTTTGACTTTTTTTGCCTTACTATACTCTGACTTTTTTTTTAAAACTTTTTTGTCTTACTGTACTATGACTTTTTTCAGATTTTTTTTGCCTTACCATACTATGACTTTTTTTGCCTTACTATACTATGACTTTTTTTTTAAACTTTTTGTCTTACTGTACTATGACTTTTTTTGCCTTACTATACTGACTTTTTTTTTTTAACTTTTTTTGCCTTACTATACTATAACTCTTTTTTTTAACTTTTTTGCCTTACTGTACTATGACTTTTGTTGCCTTACTATACTATGACTTTTTTTGACTTTTTTTGCCTTACTATACTATAACTTTTTTAACTTTTTTGCCTTACTATACTGTGACTTTTTTTTGCCATACTATACTATGACTTTTTTTTTAACTTTTTTTGCCTTACTATACTATGACTTTTTTAAAACTTTTTTGCTTTACTATACTATGACTTTTTTTGCCTTACTATACTATGACTTTTTTTGCCTTACTATACTGTGACCTTTTTTGCCATACTATACTATGACTTTTTTTTTTACTTTTTTTGCCTTACTATACTATGACTTTTTCATGACTTTTTATGCCTTACTATGCTATGACTTTTTTTGACTTTTTTTGCCTTACTATAGTATGACTTTTTTTGCCTTACTATACTGACTTTTTTTTTTAAGTTTTTTTGCCTTACTATACTATGACTTTTTTTTGCCTTACTATACTATGACTTTTTTAAAACTTTTTTGCCTTACTATACTATGTCTTTTTTAAAACTTTTTTGCCTTACTATACTATGACTTTTTTTGCCTTACTATACTATGACTTTTTTCTGACTTTTTTTGCCTTACTATACTATGACTTTTTCTGACTTTTTTTGCTTTACTATACTATGACTTTTTTCTTACTTTTTTTACCTAACTATACTTTGACTTTTTTTGCCTTACTATACTATGACTTTTTTTTTACTTTTTTGCCTTACTAAACTATGACTTTTTTTGCCTTACTATACTATGACTTTTTTCTGACTTTTTTTGCCTTACTATACTATGACTTTTTTCTGACTTTTTTTGCCTTACTATACTATGACTTTTTTTAAACTTTTTTGCCTTACTATACTATGACTTTTTTTTGACTTTATTTGCCTTACTATACTATAACTCTTTTTTTTAACTTTTTTGCCTTACAATACTATGACTTTTTTTGCCTTACTATACTATGACTTTTTTCTGACTTTTTTTGCCTTACTATACTATGACTTTTTTTGCCTTACTATACTATGACTTTTTTCTGATTTTTTTTGCCTTACCATACTATGACTTTTTTTGCCTTACTATACTATGACTTTTTTTTAAAACTTTTTTGTCTTACTGTACTCTGACTTTTTCTGCCTTACTATACTGACTTTTTTTTGATTTTTTTTGCCTTACCATACTATGACTTTTTTTGCCTTACTATACTATGACTTTTTTTATTACTTTTTTGCCTTACTATACTATGACTTTTTTTGCCTTTTTTTGCCTTACTGTACTATGACTTTTGTTGCCTTACTATACTATGACTTTTTTAAAAACTTTTTTTTGCCTTACTATACTATGACTTTTTTTTTACTTTTTTTGCCTTACTATACTATGACTTTTTTTTAAACTTTTTTGCCTTACTATACTATGACTTTTTTAAAACTTTTTTGCCTTACTATACTATGACTTTTTTTGCCTTACTATACTATGACTTTTTTAAAAACTGTTTTTTGCCTTACTATACTATGACTTTTTTTGACTTTTTTTGCCTTACTATACTATGACTTTTTTTTAAACTGTTTTGCCTGACTATACTATGACTTTTTTCTGACTTTTTTTGCCTTACTATACTATGACTTTTTTTGCCTTACTATACTATGACCTTTTTTTGCCTAACTATACTATGACTTTTTTTTGCCTTACTATACTATGACTTTTTTCTGACTTTTTATGCCTAACCATACTGTGAC
>NW_019521263.1:0-1138 GCF_002814215.2 Seriola lalandi dorsalis | reverse complement strand
CTTACTATACTATGACATTTTTATGCCTTTTTATGCCTTACTATACTATGACGTTTTAATGCCTTTTTATGCCTTACTATACTCTGACGTTTTTAGGACATTTTATGCCTTACTATACGATGACATTTTTTGACGTTTTTATGCCTTACTATACGATGACATTTTTTGACGTTTTTATGCCTTACTATACTATGACATATTTATGACATTTTATGCCTTACTATACTATGACGTTTTTATGATATTTTATGCCTTTCTATACTATGATGTTTTTTGACGTTTTTATGCCTTACTATACTATATTTTTTGACATTTTTATGCCGTACTATACTATGACATTTTTATGACGTTTTATGCCTCACCATATTATGATATTTTTATTCCTGACTATAATATGACGTTTAATCAAGTTTTTATGCTTTGCTATACTATGATATATTTATGACATTTTATGACTTACTATACTATGACGTTTTTATGACATTGTATGCCTCACTATACTATGACATTTTTATGACGTTTTATGCCTCACCATACTATGATATTTTTATTCCTGACTATAATATGACGTTCTATCAAGTTTTTATGCTTTGCTATACTATGACATTTTTTGACGTTTTCATGCCTTACCATAGTATCACGTTTTTATGACATTTTATGCCTTACCATACTATGACATATTTATGACATTGTATGCCTTACTATACTATGACATATTCATGACATTTTATGCCTTACTATACTATGACGTTTTTATGACATTTTATGCCTTACTATACTATGACGTTTTTTGACATTTTATGCCTTACTATACTATGACGTTTTTATGACATTTTATGCCTTACTATACTATGACATTTTTATGACATTTTATGCCTTACTATACTATGACGTTTTTATGACATTTTATGCCTTACTATACTATGATATTTTTATTCCTTACTATAATATGACGTTTAATCAAGTTTTTATGCTTTGCTATACTATGACGTTTTTATGACATTTTATGCCTTACTATACTATGACGTTTTTATGACATTTTATGCCTTACTATACTATGACGTTTTTATGACATTTTATGCCTTACTATACTATGACGTTTTTATGACCTTTTATGCCTTACTATACTATGACTTTT
>NW_019521262.1:3278-4186 GCF_002814215.2 Seriola lalandi dorsalis | reverse complement strand
TAAGTCCTCTCTCTGCCAGCAGGGGGAGACAGAAGCACCTCTGCTGAACATCCACACACACACACACACACACACACACACACACACACACACACACAGATCATGTAAAAACACACAAATAAAAACAGACCTGATCATCACTGTTAGTGTTTCATTCATTCCCATATACATTTTTAATATATGTACATATATTGAATTTCTATATATGACATATATGTACTTATAGAATAAAAGCACATATGTCATGTGACATATGTCAAATCATATGGAACACATAGAAATTGGAATAATGTCATATATTGACATGTATGTCTAGCCCATACAAATATGTATGTTTATGTATGTATGCTTATATTGTAGATATAGTTCATATAAATATACTGTATATCCACCTCAAGGCCAAGAGTCTAAACACTCTTATTTAAATGAATAAGAAACACATATATAAGCATATAGATTTTTATATATGTGTGTTGTTTTAATAAACTTATTTACTTATATAAATTAAATATATATTGTTAACATATATGGTTGCAACATGTCAACATATTTTTTATATATGTGCATATACAACTTTTATTATGGGTATTTCATGTATGTTATGAACTTATATCTTCATATATCCAGAGGGTGAATATATGATAATTATATAGGTGACATCACTCTTGATATAAGAAAGAACACACCCACAATAAACTCTGTGTATCATTTGTTTCACACACACACATACACACACACACACACACACACACACACACACACACACACACACACACACGTGCAGTGTACAGTCAGATAGAAACAGGATAGCAGGGATTTGGCAACAAGATCACGTGTGTGTTCTGCCAAGCAGCCATGACATGATGTTATGTAACACATGAGACACACACACACACACACACACACAC
>NW_019521262.1:1986-2872 GCF_002814215.2 Seriola lalandi dorsalis | reverse complement strand
CAGCCTGGACTACCAGTGGTGAATACAACATGATAATGAATGACAGTGTTACTGACCTTGTTGTCTTTGCAGCAGCTGCTGTTCACTTACATTCTCTGTTTTAATGCTACAACTGTCTCTGCTGTTCCTCCTTCAGAGGCTTTACTGCAGAGGAGACAAGCTACTTCCTGTTTACACCGGCTCGCATGATCTATGTACGTGGATAGTCATGTGATGATGGTGTGTTTTCAGAAGTGTTAGTGTGGACAGAGATCAGTTGTGAAACATTGCTACAGAAATTGTTTATGTTTTAAAATGCTTTTTAAGAATAAAATCTTACGAGTTTTGATGTAGCCTGAGAAAAAAGGTTCTTTCAACTTTACAAAAAACTACAGAAACACAGAAATCACAATCCATTAAACTATTTTTTTCTGGATTTTTTTTCCGGGTTCCTGTGGAAAAAGATCAGGGCCACGTGTGAAATTTTGTTTGTTTTTTTAGAATTCAGACTTTAAACTCAGAAATCGGACTTTTCTCTCGGTCTTCAGGTCTCTACCTGAATAAAAAAAGAAAAACATTTCACGTGGCCCTGATCTTCTTCCCCAGAATTCTGGTGGCAACTATTAAAAAAACAGAAAAACTTTTGAGAACCCTCCTGCAGCTGCAGCGTCTTTCTGTCGGCTCATTATTATCCACAGACGTTGTGTTTTTACTTGTATTCTGGGGCAAGTATGAAAACCTAACTATAACTTGAGGGATTTTAACCGACAACCCTCCAGTCAAAGCTCACCTCTCTGACCTGTAACTGACGAGACGAGGAGATTTAAATAACTCGACATCAGAGACGTTCTCAGAGTGACACATCACAGCTCCACTGATGAGAAAATATCTCTGACACAAGTGTGAA
>NW_019521262.1:0-1328 GCF_002814215.2 Seriola lalandi dorsalis | reverse complement strand
CTACCTGAATAAAAAAAGAAAAACATTTCACGTGGCCCTGATCTTCTTCCCCAGAATTCTGGTGGCAACTATTAAAAAAACAGAAAAACTTTTGAGAACCCTCCTGCAGCTGCAGCGTCTTTCTGTCGGCTCATTATTATCCACAGACGTTGTGTTTTTACTTGTATTCTGGGGCAAGTATGAAAACCTAACTATAACTTGAGGGATTTTAACCGACAACCCTCCAGTCAAAGCTCACCTCTCTGACCTGTAACTGACGAGACGAGGAGATTTAAATAACTCGACATCAGAGACGTTCTCAGAGTGACACATCACAGCTCCACTGATGAGAAAATATCTCTGACACAAGTGTGAAAACTCGTGGGGCATGAGGTCACTCAGTATTTATTTGTCAAGCGCTGCGAGGGGCAGGATGATGTGGCGTTTGAGGACGGCCCGTCTCTCAGGACTTCAGACCGCTGCTGCAACGAGAGGAATGTTACAAACTGGTGAAAGAGTGAAGCTGTGTTATATTTAGTCCGTCCTCTGTGGTCGTTACCTCCTTTGAAGAGGTCATGTCTGTCTGTCTGTTTGTCTAATTGTTTGTTTGTTCTGAGGTTTTCTTCCAGGAGCACAAAGACTGATGGAGGTTCTCCGTCTCAAAAAGTTTAACTCAGATTTACAGCGAGCTCCAGCTTTCACACACAACTGAGGTGTGTGTCTTTGTAAACTTTGTCCAGTAAGGTCAGTTAGCCACAGGTGAGCTCCATCCAGGACTTTCTGTTCAAACTGTCAACAGATTGAGAATGATGTGATTACTCATTGTTCATGGTGTTCTCACTGTTTACCTAAAGACGGAGGCGTGGTGGACAAGTGGGAAGGCGTTGGTCTTGTAAACCAAAGGTCATGGGGCAGCTCATCCATCACCATCGTGTTTAACGTCATGACACTGTAGGTGGTTTGTTGGAGCTACACTGACATCTGGTGGTTCAAACACAGCACTACGTTTCCTTTACATCGACTCTACTGAAGCAGTTCTGAGGGATTTCTTCTTCACTTGACTTTTCCTTTTTTTAATTTAATTCCAGGAAATTTCAGAAGGAAATTCAGTGATATTTACGCAGCATATTTGACAGCTGTAGTTAGTGGTTACATAGGAAACGTACAATGTGAACACTGGATTGTTATAGATTAAAATACCCACAGACACAGCTGGATTAACCTGCTGATTAACCCAGGACAAACACTTGTATTTCAGTCTCTTATGATGGAATAAGACTCGGCCCAGGTTTGAGTCACTTAGTTAAACACAAGTTCATTAAAAACTACAAGATTATTTACAGTATGTA
>NW_019521261.1:3426-4730 GCF_002814215.2 Seriola lalandi dorsalis | reverse complement strand
AGTGTTTGTGAAGAGACTAAATCAGGAGAGAAGCACAGGAAGGAAGCTCTCCCCCCATTGGCTCCTCAGTGCTACTATAGCAACAGCAGCATGGATACCGGAGGAGTGAAAGGAAACAGTCAGAGCAGAGAGAGAACAACAGTCTGTAGTGTAACAGGGGTCAGTGAACGCCTCACGGTCCTCCATCCTCCTCCATCTGTTTTTCAAGGTGACAGGATCTGTGTGGATGCTCTTTCCCATCAGCCACTGTGCTATTTATAGGACTGGACCACTGGAGTCACCAGATCACAACAACACAGGGTGGGAGGGGCCAGAGGCCACGACGCTGCTCACCCTCAGTGTCTGATTGGTTCATATTCACAGAGGGACCAGGGGCTAGTTGCACAAAACTTTTCTTCTTAAATATGACACTTCAGGTTTTACTTCTCCTCAGCTGAGGGAGTTACTTCAGGGTGTTACACAGAATCTCTTAAAAGTTTTCCTTAGTTAAGGAAAATAAAGTTGAAGCAGCAGCGAAAGAGATTTTACAGCAGTAAAAGAAAAATTCTTCTGTTTCCGTGGAGACCGTTGATTTGCCGCCTTTAGCTCTTTTGGGAAGCTGGTAACGTTAAAGAAGTGAGCCGCTGTCTCTTCTTCGTGTGTTTTAGTCATTTCTTCAAATTTGGCACAAACGTTCACTTGTACTCGGGGATGAACTGGTTAGACTTCGATAGTCAAAGGTCAAAGGTCAAGGTCATGGTGACCTCACAAAACCCAGTTTTGGCCTTGTGAACACAATATCTCGAGACCACAAAAAGTGTTTTGGCGGAGGCATAAAACCGCGAGGCAGGAGTTCTAGTTATTTTAAGGAAACTCAGACTTAAGGGGAAAATCTTAACTTAAGGTGTTTTGTGCAACCGGCCTCAGGTTTCCCCCTGCACCTGAGGAATCACTGCTCGCTGTGAGTTCACCTGTGGAGCTCGGGCTGTGTGTTGTTCTCTCAGACACATTCAGAAGGTTCTAGTGAGAACAGTCGTGTTGTTCCACTGAGTCATTACACCTGAACGTCACACAGCTCACTCTGCTGCTTTGTGTCAGGTTAATGATAAAGGTCTTTAATGTTCCCCAGTCCAAGGATCAGTTCTGTCCAATCAGAGCGGAGGGCGAAGTGTCACGGGAGAAGCTGTCCAATGAGGAGGCCGATCAGGACCAGGTAGACCGGCCTGTCATGAAGGAACCCGACTAACCCAGCGTCTGTGCTCTGCTGTGTGTAGATGCGGTGCAGACGTCACTGTGTGTGATTAAATGAAATGATGCTAACAGCT
>NW_019521261.1:1956-2914 GCF_002814215.2 Seriola lalandi dorsalis | reverse complement strand
ATTTCCATGATGATGGATGAACATTTGCAGCAGGTGATAACTGGCTTCGTAGTGCAGGCCTCTGAGCTCCTGTTGCAGCCTGCTGACGGTGGGAATGTTGTTGTTGTTGTTGTTGTTGTTGTTGTTGTTGTTGTTGTTCACCTTTGATCCAGCAGAGGTCACTGTTTGAAACGTACTTGGTGAATGTTTGATGTCGTTGTGTCTCGTGTGAACAGCTGCACAAAAGAACGTGTCGTGTTGACGTGATGAAGATTAAAGTTTAATCCTTTGTCTTCCTCCCTCCTCTCCCTCTTCTCCTCTTCTTCTCCTTCTTCTCCTCTTCTTCCTCTTCTCCTCCTCCTCTCCCTCTTCTCCTCTTCTCCTCCTCTCCCTCTTCTCCTCCTCTTCTTCCTCTTCTCCTCCTCTCCTCCTCTTCTCCTCCTCCTCTCCCTCTTCTCCTCCTATTCTTCCTCTTCTCCTCCTCTCCTCCTCTTCTCCTCTTCTCCTCCTCCTCTCCCTCTTCTCCTCTTCTTCTCCTCTTCTCCTCCTCCTCTCCCTCTTCTCCTCTTCTTCTCCTCTTCTCCTCCTCCTCTCCCTCTTCTCCTCCTCTCCTCCTCTTCTCCTCCTCTTCTTCCTCTTCTCCTCCTCTCCTCTTCTCCTCCTCTTCTTCCTCTTCTCCTCCTCCTCTCCCTCTTCTCCTCCTCTTCTCCTCTTCTTCTCCTCTTCTCCTCCTCCTCTCCCTCTTCTCCTCCTCTCCTCCTTTTCTCCTCCTCTTCTCCTCCTCTCCTTTTCTCCTCCTCTTCTCCTCCTCTCCCTCTTCTCCTCCTCTCCTCTTCTCCTCCTCTTCTCCTCCTCTCCTTCCACCTTAAGGATGAACTGGCTGGTACAAACCGCAGAGGCTCCAAAGGTGGAGGATCCAAGTCCAACACCCCCATGTCCTCTCAGGGCGGTACGTCTAAATCCAACACCCCCACCTCCG
>NW_019521261.1:0-604 GCF_002814215.2 Seriola lalandi dorsalis | reverse complement strand
TCAGATTACATCACACACAGAGGGGGTGTGGCTTCGTTCTCCACTGTCGCTGCCGTGTTATTGTTTAAAATCTAAAACCTTTAACTGTGTCTGTCTCATGTTGTGTAAAGATCAGAGACAGAAACACAGGAAGTCATTAAACTCTGTGACTCGTGTCATGTTGAAAACACCAGAGTTAATCTCTGCTGTTGATCCTGTAGCAGCTCGTTGTTGTGTGAGACTGAGGAGTTTGTTGTTGTTAATTAGTCTAATGAGACCAGCCTCAGTTCCTCCTCTTCATCCTCTTCATCCTCTCAGCTGTTGGCTCTGACAGGACAGTGCTGCCACCTTCTGTGTGATGTAGGTATGACATCAGACTCACCTGTATTTACCTCTGTGTGTGTGTGTGTGTGTGTGTGTGTGTGTTTCAGAAACGCTTTGAACGTGGTGAAGAACGACCTGATCGCTCAGGTGGACGAGCTGTCCTGTGAGAAGGAGGTTCTTCGAGGAGAGCTGGACGCTGTCAATCAGGCCAAGAGCAAACTGGAGGAGAAGAACAAAGAGCTGGAGGAGGAACTGAAGAAGTGAGTGGATCAGGATCTGGATCTGGATCTGGATCTGGATC
>NW_019521260.1:1278-5807 GCF_002814215.2 Seriola lalandi dorsalis | reverse complement strand
CTTCCACTTGTGGCTGAGGACTAGTCCTACTGTCAGTCCTGACTCATTAACCGTATCTCGTCAGTAACATGAATTAACTTTTCTTTCCCATATTAGAACTAATGCTGTCTGCACTCTGCACTGTTTCACCTGTCCTTGTGATTCTCCTCATCGCAAACTCTCTTTTTAAGATAATCTGTGATTTGAGACATTTCTGAAAAAAAACCAACAAAAAACTAAATTTAGACCCCGGTTCCTGTGGTGGAAACACGCATAGTTCCTCGAAAGGTTCCTGTGGTGGAAATGTGGCTATAAAAAACGTACAGTCTAAACATAAGCGTGGGTAACAGACGAAAGCATCGGGTGAAAGTAGCACACACAGCTGGGCAAAAACACAACAGGAAAAAACAAGCAAAAAAACAGCAACAAAAATAAACAGGAAAAATAGGCAGATAACAAAAATGAACAGGCAATCAACAAAGAAACACGCACGAGACGACAGAAAGTAGCTGATAGAAGTTTGAAAATGTCACTGGGTCATGAAACAGCTGCATGCTAACAGTGAACACATGACACATTTGACCTTCATTAAATGAAACTACAGCTCCTTTGATCTGGATATTGTTTTTGGTCATATTGTGATGTAGATTATATTTAGAGAAAGTGAGCAGCTCTAAATGAAGCTGAATTAAAATCAGTGTGACAGAGCAGAGCGTGGTTCACAGTAACACTGCTCTGAACAGATGGTCGGTCTGGATTAAAGACTAAAATTAGCACAGTCCTCTGTCATATGGAGACCTGACACTGAATTAAATACTGATGGAATCATTTCACTAAATTTAGCTGCAGCTCTATCACAGATCCACTGAAGTGTTTTATTCTGACGGTCCAGTAACAGGAAGTGAAGAGTCACTACACAGTGATTGAGGATTCTTTTAATGATCAGTTGATGTCCCAAATCAGAACCGGGTCCAGGGTTCAGTTCACTCTAATGATGAGATCCTTTCCACATGAATATTAATCAGCTGCTGTGATGACATCATCAGAGAACTGAAGTCTATATAAACTGTAAAACTAGTGTTACTGTCCCGTCAGCTCCATGTGTCTGTTCTTATATACTTATTCATGTACAGTGAGCATAGAGGAAATATGAGAAATACTGCATCAATAACAAATGTGCATGTTAAGATATCACATAGAATTGATCCAGTTAAACATGTTAGAAAGATTTAAACAGGTTTTGGATTATGAGTGTTATTTTTCTGGTCTAGAAAAATAGACAAAAGACTGCTCTGCAGTGATGTGGACAACCTTTTAGAAAGTGATTATTGAAATTAAAAGCAACATGTTGAATAAAATACACCTTTTTATTATTGTTGGAAAATTCCATATTCATAAGAAAAACTTTCCTGCACTTATAATATACAATATATAAGTGCAATATAGCAAGACTTTCTCTGATGTTAAAAACAACCTGGAACCTGGAGGACTGAGTATTAATGTGACTGGAGGGAGAGGATTCGTTTGGACTGATCATGTCACAACAGGTGTCACAAGTAATCAATATATTGATCTGATATTAGATCGTTTACTGATACAGCTTCAGACTCTGTGTTACACAGGTGTTCCTAATAAACTGGACGTGAGGACTCTTGTTCCAGAAACCATTCATTCTTTCATTCAAACCACATTCAAACACAGTCTGATCTTCATCATCATCATCAGTCAGGTGTCTCACCGCTCTGCAGTTCCACGACTCCGGCTCCAGGCTCCTCTTCTTCAGGAGGTTAGCACACTGCATGCTAACAGCTAACAGCTAACGGAGCTAAAAGGGTCTCGGTCCCTCCTGGCGGACCGGGAACACTTCAGTTCGGTTAGTCCGGAGCTTACGGCCGGTCCGGCAGAGCGAACCCTTAGCTTGTTACCTGAGAGGAGGCACTGTGTCCAGACTGCCGGACAGGAAGCAGTCAGTTTCCCGCTCACAGTGAAGAGATCCTGAAAATCAAACCGACCCGCGGACCGGCGGTGCTCTGTGTGTTCTGTTGTTCTGTTGTTGTTGCGCGACCTTCTGTTGACCGGCAACTTCAAGTACACAGCAACCACGTCAACACTTCCGGTGAGAGACGGAGACGCTTCTTCACAATAAAAACAGCCCAATGAAAGCTAAGCCTAACCCTTACCAATATGACTCTAACGTTAAAAAAAACAAAATAATGTTATATTAATTATTATGTCAAAATCATATCTTAAAACCTAATTTCCATACTTTTAGAGCAGCCACTGAAAACTAAAAAGATTTTTATTTTACAGGTCCATTATCTCTTGATATATTTATTGAGTTTGCTGCAAAGAACTTGGGTCTAATTAGTTTTTTATACGCACTAATGTACATTACAGTAGTTAACTGGGCACTACTGTTGTACGGTGTATATTCATATTAAAGATAACATTATGTTCCACTCTTTGCTCTTCATTTCCATTTCCATTTCATATTGTCTTATTTCAGTTATTGATAATAATTTTTAATTGTATTTGTTTTTAATCAACATCATTTATTGAGCTATCGGATCTAATCCTCTGAAAGAACGGCTCCATTTCAACTGAAAATTGAAATATTTACTCATTGTTTGTTTAATAAAAACTGAACATTTAAATTAACAAAAATAAATAAAAGCAGACATTAAAAAAAGCGGTTGCTTTTACTTTGAAGTCCCACTCACAAACCCGGAAGTCTTATTTCCGTTTGTTTGACACGTCACGTTTACACTTTTCCACGCTTGTTTCCGTTTCAAATGGCGTGACGTTACGGTATTATGAACCAATCAGAGCCAGCACACATCTCACGAGATTTGACCCAAAACAAAGATCAACAAAGAAGAAAATAAAATTGTAAGGATAAAAATGTATGATAACATGAATCTGATCCACAGCTGCTGGAACAGAATTAGAATTCGAAATATTTCATATTTATTTTAACAACATGTGAGTTTTGTTCAGAGTTTTACACAGTGTGTTTGTAGCTTTATATTTTATATACAGTTCACTAGTTTCATCTATAACAAATCTTCATATTTTATATGTGACTGCAGCTGCCACATGAACCTGATCCAGGGTCAGTGTGACGCTGCAGTGACTGTGTGTGAACAGGAGGGGGCAGCAGACACAAACACATGAATCTGATTCTGACTCAAACATTCATATAGAATAAAACAGTCATATAGAATATAATAGGGATGGACAGTTGGAGGGATGGAGGGATGAGGGATGGAGGGATAGAGGGATGGGCAGATGGGGGGATGGGGGGATGAGGGATGGACAGTTGGAGGGATGGACAGTTGGAGGAATGGACAGTTGGAGGGATGGACAGTTGGAGGGATGGGGGATGGAGGGATGGACAGTTGGAGGGATGGACAGTTGGAGTGATGGAGGGATGAGGGATGGACAGTTGGAGGGATGGACAGTTGGAGGGATGGGGGGATGGATGGATGGACAGTTGGAGGGATGGACATTTGGAGGGATGGGGGGATGGAGGGATGAGGGATGGACAGTTGGAAGGATGGGGGATGGAGGGATGAGGGATGGACAGTTGGAGGAATGGACAGTTGGAGGAATGGACAGTTGGAGGGATGGACAGTTGGAGTGATGGAGGGATGAGGGATGGACAGTTGGAGGGATGGAGTGATGGAGGGATGGACAGTTGGAGGGATGGAGTGATGGAGGGATGGACAGTTGGAGGGATGGAGGGATGGAGTGATGGAGTGATGGAGTGATGGAGGGATGGAGTGATGGAGGGATGGACAGTTGGAGGGATGGAGGGATGGACAGTTGGAGTGATGGAGTGATGGAGGGATGGACAGTTGGAGTGACAGAGGGATGGACATTTGGAGGGATGGAGGGATGGAAGGATGGAGTGATGGAGGGATGGACAGTTGGAGGGATGGAGGGATGGAGTGATGGAGGGATGGACAGTTGGAGTGACAGAGGAATGGACAGTTGGAGTGATGGAGGGATGGACAGTTGGAGGGATGGAGTGACAGAGGGATGGACAGTTGGAGTGACAGAGGGATGGAAGGATGGAGTGATGGAGGGATGGACAGTTGGAGGGATGGAGTGATGGAGTGATGGAGGGATGGACAGTTGGAGGGATGGAGTGATGGAGGGATGGACAGTTGGAGGGATGGAGTGATGGAGGGATGGACAGTTGGAGCGATGGAGTGATGGAGGGATGGAGGGATGGACAGTTGGAGCGATGGAGGGATGGAGGGATGGACAGTTGGAGGGATGGACAGTTGGAGGGATGAAGTGACAGAGTGATGGAGGGATGGAGTGATGGAGGGATGGAGTGACAGAGGGATGGACAGTTGGGGCGATGGAGTGATGGAGGGATGGAGTGACAGAGGGATGGACAGTTGGAGGGATGGAGGGATGGAGGGATGGAGTGATGGAGGGATGGACAGTTGGAGCGATGGAGGGATGGAGGGATGGAGTGATGGAGGGATGGAGGGATGGAGTGACAGAGGGATGGACAGTTGGAGCGATGGAGTGATGGA
>NW_019521260.1:0-772 GCF_002814215.2 Seriola lalandi dorsalis | reverse complement strand
CCCCACCCCCCCGAGCTGTTTCGTATTATCTTCATGTTAAAAGACTCTGAGCGGAAAATCTTGGTCCCTGAGGCTCAAAGACAGAAACTGCTTCATCTGCTGCTGCTGAGCTTCAAGACCAGGACCAGGAGCAGAACCAGGACCAGGACCAGGACCAGGAGCCGGGGGAAGAACCAGGAGCAGGAGCAGGACCAGGACCAGGACGAGGACCAGGACCAAGTCCTGGTTTATGTATGTTCATCTAACAAACAGACTTAGGACACAGACAGGAGGACTGCAGGACCAGGGACCTGAGAAGTCTGGGGGGCTCTGGTCCTGGTCCTGGTCCTGGTCCTGGTCTTGGTCCTGGTCCTGGTCCTGGTCCCCCCCGATGAACACAAGAACCACCTCCTGTGTTCAGTGAAACTGTCTCTGTTCCTCACATCGCTGTGGAAATGTCTCGACAGGAAACTGAAATAAGAAACATCAAACATGAAACATGAGAGAGGAAGTGACTGTCAGATTAAAAGCCTCTCCTAACAGCTGAGTGACACTTCAAGGGCTTTTATTTTGCTGAGCAGAGTCTTTCTTCATGAGGCAGTGATCAGCTGACTGACGTCTCATCACAGAGTCCGTTTAGTGGCTTTTGACTGCATCACATGAACTTCATCAGCTGATGTCGACATTCTAATGAAAACTGTGAAAAACGTTCTAAAGATTTTAAAGTGATTAAAATCATTATTGATTAACATCAAAGAATCAGTAGCACACACACACACACGCACACACACTC
>NW_019521259.1:0-739 GCF_002814215.2 Seriola lalandi dorsalis | reverse complement strand
TTTTATGCCTTACTATTCTATGACTTTTAATGCTTTACTATACTATGACGTTTTATGCCTTACAATACTATGACGTTTTTTGACATTTTTATGCCTTCCTATACTATGACATTTTTTGACAATTTTATGCCTTACTATTCTATGACATTTTATGCCTTACAATACTATGACGTTTTTTGACATTTTTATGCCTTCCTATACTATGACATTTTTTGACAATTTTATGCCTTACTATTCTATGACATTTTATGCCTTACAATACTATGACGTTTTTTGACAATTTTATGCCTTCCTATACTATGACATTTTATGCCTTACAATACTATGACGTTTTTTGACATTTTTATGCCTTCCTATACTATGACATTTTTTGACAATTTTATGCCTTACTATACTATCACTTTTTTTTGACATTTTGATGCCTTACTGTACTGTGACGTTTTATGCCTTACTATACTATGACATTTTTTGACATTTTTATGCCTTACTATACTATACTTTTTGACATTTATGCCTTATATACTATGACATTTTATGACATTTTTATGCCTTACTATACTATGATGTTTTTTGATATTTTTATGCCTTACTATACTATGACGTGTTATGCCATACTATACTATGACGTTTTTTGACAATTTTAAGCCTTGGTATTCTGTGACATTTTATGCCTTACTATACTATGACGTTTTTTGTTACATTTTTATGCCTTACTATACTATGACGTTTTATGCCTTAC
>NW_019521258.1:3383-4325 GCF_002814215.2 Seriola lalandi dorsalis | reverse complement strand
CTGTCTGATCCGTGTGAACAGAACACCCGTGAGACAGCTCAGGCCATCAAGGGCATGCACATCCGCAAGGCCAACAAGTACCTGAGGGACGTGGTCGTCAAGCACCAGTGTGTCCCCTTCCGTCGCTACAACGGCGGCGTGGGCAGGTGTGCCCAGGTGAGTTCTGAGCGAACACCTGTACAGCGTGGAGTCTGTAGAAGCTGCAGGGATGACTCTCTTAGGACACCTTTGGATTCAAGATGAAAATACTCTGTTGAAACTGAGCAGCTTCTTTAAATCAGCCTGTTGTTGTGGAGGAGGGAACGTTTCTTATAACCGGGTTCGATGTTTTCAGGCCAAACAGTTCGGCTGGACTCAGGGTCGCTGGCCCAAGAAGAGCGCCGAGTTCCTCCTGCACATGCTCAAGAACGCCGAGAGCAACGCTGAGCTCAAGGTACGTTCACTGACGCTGCGTTCATCGACTCTTACAGACTCACGACTGACTCCTGATTAACTAGATGATAAATCACAGATGAGACAAAATTAAAACGAGTCTGAACCAAAACAAACTTTGTCAGACGTGACATTACATCACATGTCACGCTCTGCTGCTGCGTGCTGACACTGACAATGATCTGCAGGAAGAAACAGATTCAGTTTGTTACTGGATGAAACTGATGCAGGAGAATCTGCAGCAGAGATTTACAGGGTTCGGCTCTGAAACTGTTGAAAACACAATTTGTCACTGAAATATCTTTCAGGAAGAAATTATAACTTCCAAACCCAGATGTTGAATCTGTGTGTGTGTGTACTTACACCTGGCCTGTACTGTGGCTTCAAACAGGAAACGAGTGAGCGGCCAGTCCCCCTCAGCACTCTGGGTCCTGGTCTGTACCTGAGTTCAGTGACTCACCTGGAACAGATTGCGATGATGACCATTTAGGACACCTTTGTATTAACCAT
>NW_019521258.1:2026-2842 GCF_002814215.2 Seriola lalandi dorsalis | reverse complement strand
TGCTGCATGAAGAGAAACTAGAGTCAGAATTGTTTCTGAATCTGCAGCAGTTTCCACACGATGCCTCACCTGTTCAGTCATCAGGTGTCACTGGACAGTTTGGTCATGTGACCAGGACATTTAAGGAACTTCGTAACAGAACTTTAGACTTTGGTGTTTAACATTTTTCTTTCAGCTTCTTTAATGTGACATTAACCTGAACAAACAGAATCAGATCAGGTTCCAGGAATTAAAGAACTAATGATTTAATTAATTTAGAAAATAACAGGTTTGATATTGGAAATACAGTTTTGCAGCGTGAACAGTTAAACAAAAAGCAAACGTTAGTGTAGGTGAAGCTGACGTCCTGTAACTGTCAGCTGGTTTAACACTGACGCAGATGTGCGCTGACAGCTGTCAGGTAAAGGTGTGTCTCACCTGTGTGTGTGGTTCCAGGGTCTGGACGTGGACTCCCTGGTCATCGAGCACATCCAGGTCAACAAGGCTCCCAAGATGAGGAGGCGCACCTACCGCGCCCACGGCCGCATCAACCCCTACATGAGCTCGCCCTGCCACATCGAGATGATCCTGACCGAGAAGGAGCAGATCGTCCCCAAGCCGGAGGAGGAGGTGGCTCAGAAGAAGAAGGTGAGGAGGGGGGAGGGGCTGACGGAGCGTTCAGACACAGTCACTGATCAGACAAGTCTTGGATAAATAACCAGGTTTATATTTTCTGCTGGTTCTTTGATGATGAACCTGTTAAAGTGGATTTATTGAACGCTGCAGAAACAGGAAGCGCAAGAACACGAACAGCGAGGCTCAAACAGGATCATTAAC
>NW_019521258.1:0-893 GCF_002814215.2 Seriola lalandi dorsalis | reverse complement strand
AGTGACGTGACGTGCAGGTGTTGGACGTCGTCATCTGACCGAACCTCAAACACTGATGAAAGTTTCAGCTCATATAAAAAAGGTTCGACTGGATTTATCTTCAGTTTAATGAATTTACTTCAGAGTCTCTGACTTTAATCAGCTGTTTAATCTCCTGATGTTTCTGCAGCTGCTCGTCTTCAGTCACGTGATTCATTCAACAGGTTTTATTGCTGAAGCACAATTACAATCATTTAGTGGATTTACATTATCAAAGAAAGGGTCAATATCAATATAATAAAATACTATAATTAATAGAATAAATTGATAATGAAATGAAAAGAAAAAAGTGATAAAATACATTTTGAAACAACTAAAGAGAGAACTGATAAATATTAACCCACAGTGATGTTCTGCAGGAGCTGATCATTCTGATGAACTACAACAGTCTCTTGGATGAAAGCGTGAACACATGAAACATGACGTCACACATTAAAGCCGCGTGTCTGATTTAAAGAGCAACAGCTGGTTTGAAGTGACGCGTCTCGGCTCCTTTAAAAACAGTTTTCATCACAGTCACAAAGGAAAGGTAGAAACACATCATCAAACTACATATTAATAACTTTATTGATAAAATACATTTATTAAAGTTACAAAGTGTGAACGAACTTAACCACCGCAGAGTGACGCGACTTCACGGTGACGTTTAATGAGCGTGAACCACGTGATTCACCTGCAGCTTCAGGTTCACAGGTGTGATGGAGACACACGTAGGTCACGTGACCAATCGTCCTCTTCATTGTATCATGGTTCAGCGTTTTTTCAAGAACTAAATATATTACAAAGCAAGAAAAACAAACATCAAAGAACAATATTAATAATAATAATAAACAATAAAAGAATCATTTATACAG
>NW_019521257.1:0-770 GCF_002814215.2 Seriola lalandi dorsalis | reverse complement strand
GCATAAAAAGTCATAAAAACGTAAGTTATAAAAAGGCATAAAAAGTCATAGTATAGTAAGTTATAAAAAGTTATAAAAAAGTCATAGTATAGTAAGTTATAAAAAGTCATAAAAAAGTTATAGTATAGTATGGCATAAAAAATTCATAAAAAAGTCATAAAAAGTGATAGTATAGTAAGGCATAAAAGGTCATAAAATCGTCACAGTACATTAAGGCATAAAGTCATAAAAACATCATAGTATAGTAAGGTATAAAAAGTCACAAAAACATCATAGTATAGCAAGGCATAAAAAGTCATAAAAAAGTAATAGTATAGTATGGCATAAAAAATTCATAAAAAAGTCATAGTATAGTATGGCATAAAAAGTTATAAAAATGTCATAGTATAGTAAGGCATGAAAAGTCGTAGTATAATAAGGCATAAAAAGTGATAAAAAAGTCAAATTATACTAAGGCATAAAAAGTCATAAAAAAGTCATAGTATAGCAAGGCATAAAATTTCATAATATAGTGAGGCTTAAAAAGTCATAAAAATATAATAATATAGTAAGGTATAAAAAATGCATAAAAAATTCATAGTATAGTACCGTATAAAAAGTCATAAAAAAGTCATAGTATAGCATGCCATAAAAAATTTATAAAAAAGTCATAGTATAGTATGGCATAAAAAGTTATAAAAACGTCATAGTATATAACGGTATAAACAGTCATAGTATAGTAAAGCATAAAAAGTCATAAAAACGTGATAGCATAGTACGGTATAAAAAGT
>NW_019521256.1:2305-2685 GCF_002814215.2 Seriola lalandi dorsalis | reverse complement strand
TGTGTTACCTGTGTGTTACCTGTGTGTTACCTGTGTTACCTGTGTTACCTGTGTTACCTGTGTGTTACCTGTGTGTTACCTGTGTTACCTGTGTTACCTGTGTTACCTGTGTGTTACCTGTGTGTTACCTGCACATGTTTTCAGTCTGCCTGTCAAACTTAGAAAAAGAGAATTTTGTGTTTTTATTGTAAATTGAAAATGTACAAAGCAACAAGAAGCTGCTGCAGAGCTGGAACAACTACAACATCAACAGATCATCAACTACCAAATGTATTGATCACTGATTAATCATTTAAATTAAGTTTTAGGCCAAAATGTCCAGATTTTAAATAGTAATATTGACACATACACATTTATATACTGTATATATATATATATAT
>NW_019521255.1:0-867 GCF_002814215.2 Seriola lalandi dorsalis | reverse complement strand
CTATACTATGACGTTTTTTCACATTTTTATGCCTTACTATACTATGACGTTTTTTCACATTTTTTTGCATTACTATACTATGACGTTTTTTCACAATTTATTGCCTTGCTATACTATGACGTTTTTTCACATTTTTATGCCTTACTATACTATGACGTGTTTTCACATTTTTTTTGCCTTGCTATACTATGGCGTTTTATGCCTTACTATACTATGACGTTTTTTCATATTTTTATGCCTTACTATACTATTACGTTTTATGCCTTACTATACTATGACGTTTTTTTCACATTTTTATGCCTTACTATACTATGACGTTTTCTTCCAATTTTTATGCCTTACTATACTATGACGTTTTTTCAAGTTTTTCTGCCTTACTATACTATGACGTTTTTTCAAATTTTTTTGCCTTGCTATACATGAGGTTTTATGCCTTACTATACTATGACGTTTTATGCCTTGCTATACTATGACGTTTTTTTCACATTTTTATGCCTTACTATACTATGACGTTTTTTCACATTTTTATGCCTTACTATACTATGACGTTTTATGCCTTACTATACTATGACGTTTTTTTCACATTTTTATGCCTTACTATACTATGACGTTTTTTCATATTTTTATGCCTTACTATACTATGACGTTTTCTTTCTATACCTTACTATACTATGACGTTTTTTCATGTTTTTTTGCCTTACTATACTATGACGTTTTCTGCCTTGCTATACTATGACGTTTTTTCAAGTTTTTTTGCCTTACTATACTATGACGTTTTTTCACATTTTTTTGCCTTGCTATACTATGACGTTTTTTCAAATTTTTATGCCTTACTATACTATGACGTTTTTTCAAATTTTTTTGCCT
>NW_019521254.1:19302-20740 GCF_002814215.2 Seriola lalandi dorsalis | reverse complement strand
CACACACACACACACACACACACACACACACACACGGCTCAGTATGATCCGGCGGAGCTGAGCTTTTAAAGCAGCCGTTTCTAACGTTTCATTTAGAGAGAATCTTCAACAGAATTGATCAGCTTCAGTTTGATATCAGAAACTGATCAGATTATTCACCAGAAGTTGAACATTGATTCAACAGTCAGTGTTTGTGAAGCCACAGTGTGGACTGATAACAGCTGTGGGGATGACGTACATGTTTCAGTGAATTTCTGGAGCCATAATTAAGATCATTAAAAATGCTGAGAGACGCCACGACCTGGTAACAAACACTCATTAAAATCACACTGTATCTATAAAACAGAAAGAAAACAAACGAGGATTAAAATGACTCTACATGTAAAACCATAAACAATATGAACAATGAAAACTGAATCAGGATTGTCACAAATGCACATTAACAAAAAGAAGTAAAGGTGTAGATGGGGCCGATTCCAAGCAGAAGAAGAGCTGTACAATAAACATACACAGTTTATACAGAGACAGACACTGATCATTCACAGACAGACATTTTACACTTTCACTCAAAAAGAAAAAGCAAGTGTCTTTTAAAATGTTCCAGTGAAATAAGAGAGAGAAGCTCAATGTCTGAAACCAGATTTCTGAGTGGAACAAGAGGAACAGCTGAGGTTAAAGTGACCTGTGACCTGCAGTTACCTGCTCAGACAGGAGCTGCTTGTGAGCTGGTGTTTGGTGCTGAATCTCTCACATCAACAGATGAGTTAGTTTTCTCTGTGTGTCTGTGGCTGGATGGTCCAGTTTCACATGTGCTGGTGTCGGTGTTGTTCGTCCAGAGGCCGTGAGGGCGGCAGCTGACAGTGACTTTAATGAAGAGCGGCTGCAGATGAAGGGAGGAGAGAGGCAGCAGCTCGTACAGAGAGAGGCTGGTTGTCTGCCGCCCTTCAGTCAGCCTCACTCTGTCTCAGTCACGCCAGCGAGGGGCGGTGTGTGTTGGTGCGGTGTCACCTTTCACCCCCCCCCAGGTCGTCCACGCTATAAAAAGAACCCAGGCCCCAGCGAGAATTGAACTCGCGACCCCTGGTTTACAAGACCAGTGCTCTAACCACTGAGCTATGAGGCCTCACCTGTTCATGCAGGTGAATCTTTGACCTTTCAAATGTTGACAGCGGCGGCGGACACACCCTTCTCACATACCAGCTATTGTTGAGATAAGGTGTAGTATTTAGGATACTACAAGGTGATACCAGCCGGACCTGTCAGCTCTGACGTCACGTCTGCACATCCTGCTCCACGGCCAGACACTTCCATTTATTAAAACTGAATCATTTCATATCAAATCAATCTGATTTCAAGTCACAATACAACAAAAAAGTTGTTTTTAAATCTTGTCAGCACCAGAAATAAACCTGATGCTCCGACCAGAAACATCTCCGAC
>NW_019521254.1:10096-18472 GCF_002814215.2 Seriola lalandi dorsalis | reverse complement strand
GTGTGTGTGTGTGTGTGTGTGTGTGTGTGTGTGTGTGTGTGTGTGTGTGTGTGTGTGTGTGGAGGCTGGAGTACGCAGCAGCCTCAAGTTGAATAATAATCATAGTCCAGACTTTTCAAAATAAAGTAGGTAATATATAAAGAATAAAATATATAAAGCTGAGGTCTCCAACCTTCGTCACTCTGAGAGCTCCTTGTGTCAAAACGCTCAAACTGATCTCTGAAACCGATCAGATCAATATGTTCATTTATCAAGTCATCAATTATCAGTATGTTAATATCAGTATTAACATCTGTAACTCAGACAGAAACCCAGAGTGCTTCAGTCGGACCTGAACACAGACACGAGAACACGTCTGTGAGGACGGAGAGAGAGAGAGACAGTTTAGGAGGGAGAGAGGGAGGGAGGGAGAGAGAGAGAGGGAGAGACAGTTAAGGAGGGAGAGAGGGAGGGAGGGAGAGAGAGAGAGTTTATGAGGGAGGGAGGGAGAGAGAGACGGTTTAGGAGGGAGGGAGAGAGAGAGACAGTTTAGGAGGGAGGGAGGGAGACAGACAGTTTAGGAGGGAGGGAGGGAGACAGACAGTTTAGGAGGGAGGGAGGGAGACAGACAGTTTAGGAGGGAGGGAGGGAGACAGACGGCGGTGTGGGGGAGTGTCAGTGAATCAGCTCTGCATTAAATCCATAGATAAAAGGTTTGTCTGTTGCCTCGACTTCTCTGAGGGAGCGATAGGTGCTCTGCTATTCACAGGCCGACTGATGACAGGCGTAGTGGTTTCTATGGCAACCGTCTCAGCTGAGAGAGAGAGAGCTTTACTGTTAGCGGCATCACGTGGAAGTGTATCTGTTGAATGAAGCGGTCAGGAACAACTGTGTGTGTGTGTGAGTGTGTGTGTGAGTGTGTGTGAGCTGGCTAAATATAACCTTGTTCAGTCATCGTTTGGATCCACTTTTTAATCACCTGAGCTATTATCACACACACACGCACACATGCACACACACACACACACACACACACACACACACACTGTTTGTCTGAGAGTCAGACAGAATCTGATCTCAAGCTTCTGTGTTGCAACATTTCCAAACAAAGTCACTTCCACTTTCCGTGTCAGGTGTGTTTCTTCAGGTGTGTTTCTTCAGGTGTGTAGTGAAATGAGCAGCTCAGTCAGTGTGAAACATGTGACAATGTGAGTCAGCAGCAGAAGAAGAAGCTCCAGATCCTTCCTTAACCCCTCGCTGTCGCCCAGCTACCTGACCAACGGCCTCACGTCTCTCGAGCGTTTCCCCATCAGCTTTAAGACTCAGTTTTCGGGCCACTGCTTCCATCACGTCGTGCTGGGCGTCTACTGCAACGGGCGCTACGGATCGCTGGGCATGAGCCGCCGCCAGGACCTGATGGACAAACCGCTGACCCACCGCACACTGGGAGAACTGGTGGCCGAGTTCGAGAGCTCCTACAAGAGATACCAGCACACTCTGAAGAAGGTAGGAGGGGGGAGGGAGGAAGAGGAGGATGAGGATGAAGATGGGCCGTGGAGGTGCAGGGGCGGTGGTTTTTAAACACACCCTCTGTTCTCTCTCCCAGGTGAAGATCGGCCTGTACGTGCCTCACGACCCTCACGTCTTCCAGCCAATCGAATGGAAGCATCTGGTGCTGAACGCTGCCAGACTGGGAGCTCAGGAGATGAGGAAGGAGCTGGAGAAACACGGTCGTGACATGAGGATGAAGGTACGAGCTGCAGACACACAGACGTTCATGTTCATTTTAAAACTGTGTTTTCAAACATAAACGATCTCCGTCCAGACGATTGTTTTGGCTCTGACCAGTCACCTGCACTGAGCAAGTGCGAGCCGCTGTAAACAGGAAGTAGATTATATCCTCTGCAGCTGTAGCATTAAAACAGAGAATGTAAGTGAACAGCTGCTGCAAAGACAACAAGGTCAGTAACACTGTCATTCATCATCATGGTGTATTCACCACTGGTAGTCCAGGCTGACGACAGCCAATCAGGAGACTGTGGGTGTGACCTCATCGTTTACAAAGGTCTCACTTTCTGTCCAGACTAGAACACAACCCCAGAGTTTTCAGAATAAAACGCAACCCCAAAGTTTTCAGAATAAAACGCAACCCCAGAGTTTTCAGAATAAAACACAACCCCTGAGTTTTCAGAATAAAACACAACCCCAGAGTTTTCAGAATAAAACACAACCCCTGAGTTTTCAGAATAAAACACAACCCCTGAGTTTTCAGAATAAAACACAACCCCAGAGTTTTCAGAATAAAACACAACCCCAGAGTTTTCAGAATAAAACACAACCCCAGAGTTTTCAGTCGTGTGGACGGAGGAGGAAACACAGGAGGAGGTGGTGTGGACGCAGCCTAAGACGAACTGACATCAGGCTTTTGTCGGCAGTAGAAAAGGGAACAATCATAAGACACTTTACCTCCAGGGTAACTCAGGCCTAAGACCAATGTTACCATGGTAACAATCAATGACACCTGCCCTGACCAGTAGCACCCAACAACAAGAATTGATTCATTGCACCACAGTCCGGTTTAAGATGGTCAAGAACTAAACAGATGAACTCAGTCTGTCTGCAGTCTGACTGTTTGTTAGATCCAAGACACAGTCGGAGTCTGTCTCTGTGGAAGCGGCTTCAGTTAGCGCGCGGCGGCTAGCAGCTCACTGTTCCTCTCTTTAGCAGGTTGACCCTCGTTTAAAGAAAGCTGCTAATTCTGCTGTAAACGGTATAAAACTACATTATATCCGTCATTATCATTGATGCGGATCAGAAATGAACATGTACAGTTACAGCTACAAGAAGTCAGTGAAGACAGAGAGTGAGAGTGCAGCCTGCGGCAGGAGGACAGACCTGGCACCAGCACAGGAACAAAACCACAATATAAATCAACCAGGATGGTTATAAAAACAGATCCTGGGACAGGTGGGCAGCCAAACAGTGGGTCGACTGATGGAGCGTTTATCTGCCAAGATACAAGACAGACATGTTGCTTCACAGCTGGACCAGAGACCAAACATGAGACACACACACACACACACACACACACACACACACACAGTAAACAGAGACTTCTGCTGGTTTCATTTATTCAACCAAGTTTTTCCTCAGAAACTCTCATGGACCAACAAAGGAAACACCTTTATTACATGTTTCCATGTGAGCGGAGAGTGATGTGGTTTCCCTCACGAGGAACATGGAATATGAACTGTCAGGAATTATTTAGGGCATGATGGGGAAGGAGGGAGTGTGTGTGTGTGTGTGTGTGTGTGTGTGTGTGTGTGTGTGTGTGTGTGTGTGTGTGTGAGTGAGTGTGAGGCACAGAGAAGTGGGTTGTTCTGGGTTAAATGTTTTATGAGTCCACTTTAGGTTTTTGTTGTAAATGTTTTTCCGTCCGTTTATTTTAATTTTGTTTTCACGTGAAATTCCACAAAGGTTGTGTGTGTGTGTGTGTGTGTGTGTGTGTGTGTATGTGTGTGTGTGTGTGTGTACAGTGTATAGACTGCATTGCACGTCAGCAGGAAATGTAGGTCAGTGAGTTTGCAGCTGTCACACATGTACATGTACATGTATGTATTCAGCTGTGCAGTGGTTTATGAGACTTTGTCATAATCTCTACTCTCCTCCAGAGAATGTGAATTTATTATAGAGTTGTGTGTGTGTGTGTGTGTTAGGACTTATTTTCAGGGTGAAGGGTAGAATTAGGTTTATGCTGAGGTTGTGTTGAGTGGCAGTTTGTCAGGAACGGTCCTCACAAGTATAGAATTTAGATGTGAGGAATGTGAAGACGTCTAGATCAAGAGACGCTCATCTACGGTTTCACTGTTTCAAAACATAGTTGAAGCATCGAACTAAAAAAGGCTGTGAGACGAGTGGGGTTGGAAATACACACACACACACACACTGACCCACATATCTTTCAGAACCACATGACGAACGTGACCAGCTGGGAAACATCAGTCACTTCCTGGCTTTTGCTTTGTCCAGGAAAACTTGCCTTCCATGTTCATCCTGCAGCTCTCTCCTCCCACTGACTTCTTAATGATAGCTTTATACACACACACACACACACAGACACACACACACACACACACACTGACAGCTCCATTCACCGTGGTTGCTCTCTGCCCTGCAGCTGAACAGTGGCTCGTCTGCAAAGCGACTCAGGGTGTAAATAGAGACGCAGCACGGGTTCTGTAATAAACGTCTCCACCACGTTTACTGACGACGTCACCGACAGACGTGAACAGTAGTTTTCACATGAACATTCATCTTCTCCGCTCAGACACTGACGTGTGAGTCTTACATGGTCATCAGGTTTTATACTGAAGGTCAAACATGGCCGACTTCAGTTTGTCTCTCACATGGTGGATGTTCTGACATTAATGAGGGCTGCATCACAGCTGGGAGCTGTTTTCTCTCAGCGGCGTGGTGACGAGAGCTGAACGATACTAAAAAAACTAGAACCTCCTCCTCGTGGTCGTATCCCTCCGCCACTCACACTAGTTCCGGGTTACATCCTGTTTATCCAGAGTCAGAGAAAATATGAACCGTGTGTGTGAAATGTTGTGAGAAGTCTTGAGGTCACACTGACCTTTAACCTTTGACCTTTGACCACCAATATCTAATCGGCTCATCCTTGAGTCCTCCCGAGCCGGAGGTCACGATATCTCTGTAACACCTTGAGGGAACTTCTTCAGGCTCAAACATTCACCAGGACTCAAGGATGAACTCATTAGATGTTGGTGCTCAAAGGTCAAAGGTCACACAGCAATTATGACAAAATTTCACACAAATGGTTCATATTGTCTCTGACTCTGGATAAACAGCGATGTGACCTGGAACTAGTCTGAGCAGCGGAGGGATACGACCACGAGGAGTGTCCAGCATTCGCTCTCAGCTCTGATTGGTTCTCCACCAACTCTCTGAAAAAAGTATAGACATAGATGTTCTTCTTCAGCTGCTCTCTGACTTGTCCTGTCTGCTGATTGGTCAGAGGTATTGATCAGTGGGCTCCTGAGAACTGATCAGCTGCAGAGCAGGTCAAGCTTCATTCCCTGAACACTGATTCATGTCGATTCTCTCTTTATTTCATTGTTAGATCCTGAAATCATCCAGCGCTCAGTCACCAATTAAAGAGCGGAGCCGGGGAAAATCCTTATCACCGCGGCGACGTCAGAGCAGTCCCCAACGACGCATCACACACCGCAGAGACAAATCGTAAGTGTTTTCCACTGCTGCCTCAGGACTGTGTGTGTGTGTGTGTGTGTGTGTGTGTGTGTGTGTGTGTGTGTGTGTGTGTGTGTGTGTGTGTGTCAGAGCGGCTCTCTTCCTGTCTCAGATACTGGATGTGAGGTCACTGATGCTTCAAGTGAAACAGGAATCCTTCCCTGTAAAATGAGACGAGTTGATTTTAGTTAATAAAACTAAGTAAATATAACTGTTAGTTTTAAGTTAAAGTTGTTACTTAAGATTTAATTGTGTTTCATCATGTAGTTGTTTGTTCCAACTTAGAAATGGATGTACTATTTGTCACTGTGTGAGTCCCTTAAAAAAGACTTTTCTCTTCATTTAAACTTGGTAAACACAGAGAGACAGTTGTTGTTTTCTGAGGGTCAGATAATCGCAAAGACTGAATTAGGTCCAATTAATGAACAGTCACAACTCTGTCAGCAACTACAGCTCTTAAAAACAGGATGAGTCGACACCCTGGTTCAATGACACACACACACACACACGCACACACACACACACACACACACACACACACACACATTCAGGATGCTGAGTGTGTGTGTGTGTTTTGCTGGCAGCAGTGTGGCGGGATGTAACCCAATCTGACTTGGACAGCAGCTGCAGTCTGGCCGTCCTGCAGAGTCACCACACACACACACACACACACACACACACACACACACACACACACACACACTCTGCAGCAGAGTTAGTGACGGCCCTGGTGACGTGGCACTGCAGTGACCTTTCTCCTGGGAGGTTCAGCTGTTTCATTATTCAGGTGTGTGTTTAACGTTCACACTTATTTGTTGTTGCCCCACCAACACGAGCAGATTCAGATCTGTGGGACACACTCACGCTTTATGTAGTCTTGGATCGTAGACTGTCCTCACCTGTGCTTCCCAGGTTTAAACACCTGCAGCCAACACTGATGTGTTTCAGCTGATCTTTAAACTGGAAAGATCCTCGTGCAGAATAGAAATCATTTTGCTGATGATCATAGAGGAGGTGAAACAGCTAAAACCACTTCACACTCTGATTTCTCTCATTAGATCTATAGAGTCAGATCTGCAGGGGAACAGGAGCGTCAGAGTCCGACTGTTTCTGTTTGAGTCAAATGAGACGTGACGACTCATCGGTTCTTTTAATCTTCTTCAGTGGGTTGTTTCAGTGTAAACCACCAGGAGCTGAACCTCCTGAACGTGGTGCTTAAAAAGCCATTACTGTTATCAACCGAGCACTTAGCAGCGTGTCGCCGCTTCCCTCTCAGACAGTGTAATAACCAGCTGCCGAGCGCTCGGACACTTGAACAGCACAGGGTTTATTTCAGCTGCAGGAGGCTGAAAAACACAAACACGTCACATGTAATACAGAATATGTTCATATATTCAGAACAACATGAAAATAGATTTAAAATACATTTATCTGAGAGGAGGAAGGGGAAGAAGTGACAGACTGGAAAACAACAAACAGGATGAAGAGAAGAAGGCCAGATAAAAAGAGGAGAGGAGTGTAGAGAAGGAAAGAAGAAGAAGAAAACTGGAGAAGAAAGAGGATGTGAAAGATGACAGGAGGAGAAAAGAGGCTGGAAAAAGAAAAGGTGGAGAGGAGGAGGAATAAAAAGGCTGTCAACTCTCCACACCGACTTATACGAATAACATTTTGTCCTTGATGTGTCAGAGCTCGAAAGCTTCCAGACAGAAATACAAAGAAATAAAAGACAGGATAAAGAGAGGAGAGGAAGAAGAGAGAGAGGACATGAGGGCAGGAAGGAGGAGAGAGGGGAGGATTAAATCTGATGACTTTCTGAGAGAGACAGAGCTGAGGCTCCTTCTTATTTTCCATCTTTCATCCTGCTCTTTTCTTCCTCTTAAAGGGACAGTAACACTTCTGTTTATCTTCAACATTACTCACCATGTTGCACCACACGTGTCCTTAAGGCGCCGCAGACACACGGAGCAATTCCACCTTAAAACATGAACAAACCGACTGGAAGTGACTGAGCTGGTGTTTTACAGAGGAAGGGAAGTACAATCACACAGAACATTAAGATGATGTTAAAATAACGTTTAAAAACAATAAAAACTCATTGGAATGAAAGTATTTAAATAAGATCAGATTAAACAGACTGAAGAGATGTTGAAGCGTTTGATGGCTGCGTTGTTTCTACTGATCTGGTGTCGTCATGAAGTCATTTCAAACAGGCTGTAGTTTCTACTCCTGCTCTGCCCATCAAGAAGGAACTGATCACATTAATCAATAATGGAACTAATCGTTTGAGAGAGTCGTATGTTTTTAGCTGTGAGAGTTTAAAGCTCCACGTTTCTTCTTCTTCTGTGTTTTATTTGAAGTGTTGATCCATCAGAAGATATAAAAACCATCTCAGTGTAGTTTTACATCTCCTCTCTCAGGCTTCTCTCTGGAGCTCTAGTAACAACAGGTCAATGAGCCAATCAGAAGAGAGGAGGCTCTGAGCCTCTCTCTTTTGATACTTTCACAGTATTAATATAGAAGCTAGAGCTGATCTATAATCACACTACACATGGACACAGACCTTTACACTGGAGGAGCTTTAAGAGAATCAGTTCTAATGGAGACAGTCGTCATCATGAAGGAGCTTGTGTGTTTTCAGTGTGTTTATCTTTTATCTTTCAGACCGGCCTCGGTTGAGAGGAAACCTCCAGAGCTCAGCACTCTCAACGATGGCTACCAGATCCGCATCTGATCCCCTCCCTTCACCCCTCCCCCGGTCCCCTTCAGCCCCTCCCACATCCACCAAGACGTCTCAGCCGCCGCGATCCAAGAGTCTCCAACAGCCACCTGCCTTTTAGGAAAGGAGTCTCTGAACGCTCAAATAAAAATGAAATAACAGGAAGAACGTCTGTGAGACTCAGAAGGTGTTTTTACCTGTTCAGCAGCAACAACGTCATCACACCTTCTGTTTTCACCCTCACACACTTCAGTCCTGCAGCTGAAACTCCTCACGCTCGGAGGAGCAGGAGTTCAGGAGAGGAGCTGTTTGTTTCTCATTTCACAACAAAAGAATCTGAGAGTCTAAGAGTCGTCGTGTCCTGACAACATGTGACCAGGAACAGGAGTCTCAGACCCCCACCCACCCCC
>NW_019521254.1:8804-9593 GCF_002814215.2 Seriola lalandi dorsalis | reverse complement strand
TCCCCCTCTCTCTCTCTCTCTCCCTCCCTCCCCCTCTCTCTCCCTCTCCCTCCCTCCCTCTCTCTCTCATACAGAACCACAGCTCTGTTTCCATCCCTCTCTCTGGACTTCCGGCTGACACATTGAAACTCGACCCTAACAGCTGACGAGTCTTGGACCCAGACGTTCTTGTTCTGTGGTGTTTTTCCAGGCGGTGATTCACAGCAGCTGATGATCCGTCAGAAGAAGAACGAGCAGGTCGAACAGTTTTAAACGTTCACAGGCCACACGGTTCTTTATTGAACCGACAGCTTCCTGTTGTCATCTGTGGGAGGACGAGCTGCAGCTGAAGTAATCACTCTGACGTCTGTGTTAAACATGACTCCACCCACGTTGTTACACCTCAACAGGTGATCCGGACCTTTCCCGCTCTCAGCCCATCGCTGACCCAGCAGAAAGTATTAATGGTTGATTCAGATAAGAAGGATACAGACTCAACCACGGCACAGTTCTGTCTAATGTAGGAGGCGTCAGCTGAGTACGGAGCAGCGGGGACGTCCCGTCAAATTTTAAAAAGAAAGAATTGTAAAAAGAGTTTTTAATGAACGATTAATCCATCACTAAACACAGATTTACAAAAACTCACTACTAAACACTAAATTAACGTTTATTCTTTCATTCAGAAAGGAAACGGATTTGAGAGGGAATCCAGGTTTGTTTTCCCATTTTTAAAATGCTTTTTCAAATTCTATTATTTATTCATTCATTAAATAAAGTATTTCTAAATGGTTTATTCTGTTTTTGTAAATC
>NW_019521254.1:4589-8282 GCF_002814215.2 Seriola lalandi dorsalis | reverse complement strand
AAGGTTTTAAAACTAAGAAACCGAACTGTGATTCAGAGACAAAGGACACGGCGGTAAATCTGCAGCACGAGGGTGTAAATCGTCTCTGCTCCTCAAACGTCACAGAGGTCAAAGTTTTTAATCTGTGAATCATGTTTTCAGTTCAGGAGACAAACGTTCTCAGAGCAGCTCGATGAAGTGAGTCGGCTCACTTCTGTATTCACTGTCTCACGAACCAAATCCAGTTCAAACCGGTCTGGTCTTTGGATTCTCCTGTTGAGGCCTTCGACGAATCACAACTCAGAAGCTTGAAACCTCACATGTCACAGATGATTTTAACCATTCAGACGTGAATGACAGAACACACATGTAAATACTAGAGTATCACATATCAAAGCCAGAGATGAACAGTTCTTATCACACAAACCTGAGATCAACACAGTCACAGTTTATATGTTTCTATATTTATTCATGTTTGTTCCATCCACAGAGTGAACTGTGGCTCACGCCTCCAGTCTGAGAACTGTCCTCCACAGCTGAGTCTGAGCAGCTCCCGTCTCACAGAGTATCAGCGCCACATTGAGGGAGAAAAGAAATCTGACATTGTGAGAATAAAGTCATAATATTATGATTAAAAAATTTAATATTACAAGAAAAAGTCATAAAATAACGAAAAAAAGTCATAATGAGAAAAAAACATATTACTAGAAAAACTAGTAGAATTACGACAAAAAAGTTGTAATATTTCAAGAACATAGTTTATTATAATTACAAGAATAAAAAGGTCAAATTTCAAGAGAAAAAAACAATGTTTATTTCGTCTCAAAGATTTACTAAATACATTTTAGTAAATAAACAGAAGTTTGTTGATGGGAACCAGCTCTGTCTCTATAAACCCTGCCTGCTGCAGCTTTAACTGCAGCTCTGATGGTTTCACACAAACAGCAGGAGGTTCAGGAGTCTTATCACTTGTCTTTGAATGTGTCTCTCTGTCTTCTCGCTCACAGAACAAAGTGAAACTGAAGTCTACCAACATTTTCTCTTAGCTTTTTGGTTCAACAACAAGCTATGCACACGCTGTGTTGGAGAACAGTGAAATCCTGGTCTTCCACAGCCGGAGCGACGGTGGAAGGCGTTAGTGGCTCAGTCAGAAATAAAACGTCTTGGTCATTTAGAAACGACCAGGACATCCTCAGTAGCTCCTCTCTGTAGATCAGCCTGAGCCATCACCACTGATCCAAGGTGCTGTGACACAAAGCAGAATATTTTTACATGTTTCTGACGTTGGGCCGGCAGTGGCCCAGAGCACAGCCCAGAGCACAGAGATCTGACCGTCACATCTCCGACTCTGGACCAACCAACCAACCAGCTCAATACCTTCATGTTTGTACTGGGAGTCATGTGTTGATACTTTTAAAGGCTTCATGTCTGTTAGCATTTCAAAAAGACAAAAGCACAACGCTGCTTCGCTCACGGGGTCGTGGACAAACATGAAGCGTTTTCATAGCAGCAACAGACCCTGGAGAACATTTTTCAGAAATGAAAACTCTTATTTTCTGACTGTATTTTTGGAATGAACCAAGTTGAGATTCAACAGTTAGCAAGGGCCTAAAGATCACTCATATCTCTGGACGCACAAACGACCACGAAGACTGAAATCTGGGTTTTTACCCAACAACAGTGACAAACTACCTGACTGCTCAGTGTGATGTCACAGATGACACAACCATCAACCTGTGACAGTGACACGCGATGTAGCAACTGTTTGTGATTGACAGTTTATCTTATTGAATGTTTTCTTTTTTTTCTTTCTTTTTTTTATCTTTGGAGTTTGTGTTTTCTACGACGCAGTATCAGGGCCGTGTTGAGGAAAAAAGACATAATATTACAAGAAGAAAGTTGTAATGTTACAAGAATCAAACATTTCGAGAGAAAATGGCTTTGGCCTGGCCTTGATACTCCGTCACAGTTCAGATCTGTTATAGCAGAACGTTTGTGTTTGATTCATTGATTGTAACATATGATTTTGAATCAGAAGCATTTGTCAAAAAAGAAAAGAAACACCTTTTATCTGTAGCAGGTGTTTTTTTTTTTTTTAAAGGCCTTTGTTTCCAAAGTGCTGAACCACGTTTCTCACTTTCACCTTCGTCCTGAACTCAGTCTGTTGTAAAATCAAAACTGTTACAGCAACTTGAACTGGACACAAATTTAACGACACAAAGTGCCGCAGAAAATGTAATTAAATTAATGAAGTGTCCTCTTTATCCTAAACAAACTATATGACCAATGAGGGTCGTTAATCAGTGAAATACAAAAGTGCCCTGTTGCATATTTTGACAAAATTGAAAAAAAAAATTTTTTTTGCTGGACAAAAAAAACTTACAACATTTTATTGACAAAATAGTAAATGTATTTTTTTCCGCAGAAGCTGAACCAAATTCACAGCAACATATCTGAAGAATATCAGAACTAAGAATTGATGGATATGAATTTGTGTCCATGTGAAGCTTCCAGTGCCTCAGCAGAGTTGCTTTAATCAGACTGGTGTTTATATAACGTGACTGTGTCGTCTGGAGGAGTTGACCGTGTTGTCGCAGTCGTATTTACCACTGAACAAAGATACAGCATTTTGTTAAAGGAGTCAGTCACACTCACTCTCTTCCTCTGTTGTCATGTTTCTGTGACATCAGATGTCGTTGTGTTTCCCTCCTTCTTTTCCTGTTTGTGTAACGGACTTTAACCAGCAGACAGATTCGCTCTGTGCTGAGAGGAACAAAGGGACAGTCGACCTCTGTTTGTGTGTGTCGCTCTGAGGGAATCAAACCCTCAACCACTGTCACAGTATTCAGCCAGCAGAGCTCAGACTGACAGAGCCCTGAGGAGCTGACCTACACACACACACTAATATCATTAGTATTATTTTTATTGAGCGCTGTATTGAGTCCGTTCCCTGTGTGAGGATACAGTGTGGTTTTGTATTCCTGTGGAGATCTATAATAGGAGAAGATGTGACACCCCCCCCCCCATATTACTGTTGTAACTCTCCTACTGTTACAGTATCAGTGCTCTTACCGCAGCTGTTTTTACCAACAACTGTAGCAGCATGTGTTCTTTTAATAAATGATCTATGTTTTTAACTGTGTCGTCTCCATTGATTGATTATTAATGTTTTTCGGAAATGGTGGTTGGGGAATTTCATCTTGTCACACATACAGTACGTACATACTTCCACAACTGTATAAAAGGTACGTGTATGCTTGAGTATGTTTGTATGTGTCCTTATTATAGTAATGCATAAAACGTCAATAACGTCATAGTATGAAAAAGAATAGAATGTCATTGTATAATAAGGAAGAAAATGTCATAGTATAGTAAGGCATAAAAACATGAAAAAACCCCATAGTATAATAAGGTTTAAAACGTTATAGTATACTAAGGCATAAAACGTCATGGTATAATAAGGCATAAAAACATCAAAAAAAGTCATAATATAATAAGGCATAAAAACATGAAAAAATGTCATAGTATGATAAGTCTTAAATTGTCATACTATAGTAAGGCAAAAAAAACCCCATAGTATAATAAGGTTTAAAACGTTATAGTATACTAAGGCATAAAACGTCATGGTATAATGAGGCATAAAAACGTCATAGTATAATAAGGCATAAAAAAATGAAAAAATGTCATAGTATAATAAAGCATAAAATGTCATAG
>NW_019521254.1:0-1894 GCF_002814215.2 Seriola lalandi dorsalis | reverse complement strand
AAGGCATAAAAACATCAAAAAAACGTCATAGTATAATAAGGCATAAAAACGTCAAAAAACGTAATATTATAATAAGACATAAAAACATGAAAAAACGTCATAGTATAACAAAGCATAAAATTTCAAAGTATAGTAAGGCATAAAAACATGAAAAAACGTCATAGTATAATAAGGCATAACAATGTCAAAAAACGTCATAGTATAATAAGGCATGAAAACATGAAAAAACGTCATAGTATAACAAAGCATAAAATTTCATAGTATAGTAAGGCATAAAAACATGAAAAAAAGTCATAGTATAATAAGGCATAAAAACATCAAAAAAACGTCATAGTATAGTAAGGCATAAAACGTCATAGTATAATAAGGCATAAAAACATCAAAAAACGTCATAGTATAATAAGGCATAAAAACATCAAAAAACGTCATAGTATAATATGTCATAAAAACATGGAATTATGTCATAGTATATCTAGATGTAAAATATAATAGTATAATAGGGCATAAAAACGTCATGGTATAGTAAGGCATAAAAATATCAATCAGATATCAGAATAGGGGTGTCGTATAGCTCAGTTGGTTGAGCATCCGCCCCATGAACAGAGATTGAGATCATCGCTGCAGTTGGCCCCGGTTCGAGTCCCGCATCAGACAAGGCTTTTCCTGCATGTCATTCCACCTCTCTCTGCCTCCCCATTTCCTGTCTCTCTCCACTGCTCTATCAATAAAGGCACAAAAAGCCCCAAAAAATATATTTAAAAAAAAAAAAAAAAATGTCAGAATATAATAAGGCTTAAATTTTCATACTATAGTAAGGCAAAAAACCATAAAAACATGAAAAGACGTCATAGTATAACAAAGCATAAAATTTCATAGTATAGTAAGGCATAAAAACATCAAAAAAACGTCATAGTATAGTAAGGCATAAAAACATGAAAAAACGTCATAGTATAGTAAGGCATAAAAGTGTCAAAAAACGTCATAGTATAGTAAGGCATAAAAACATGAAAAACCGTCATAGTATAATGAGGCATAAAAACGTCAAAAAACGTCATAGTATAATAAAGCATAAAAACATCAAAAAAACTTCATAGTATAGTAAGGCATAAAATGTCATAGTATAATAAGGCATAAAAATGTCAAAAAACGTCATAGTATAATAAAGCATAAAAACATCAAAAAAACGTCATAGTATAGTAAGGCATAAAAACATGAAAAAAACGTCATAGTATAACAAAGCATAAAACGTCATAGTATAGTAAGGCATAAAAGTGTCAAAAAACGTCATAGTATAGTAAGGCATAAAAACATGAAAAACCGTCATGGTATAATAAGGCATAAAAATATGAAAAAATATCATAGTATAATAAGGCATAAAAACATGAAAAAACGTCATAGTATAATAAGGCGTATAATGTTATAGTATAGTAAGGCTTAAAAAAATTTAAAAACGTCATGGTATAATAAGGCATAAAAATATGAAAAAATATCATAGTATAATAAGGCATAAAAACGTGAAAAAACGTCATAGTATAATAAGGCATAAAAACATGAAAAAAAGTCATAGTATAATAAGGCATAAAAACATGAAAAAAACGTCATAGTATAGTAAGGTATAAAATGTCAGTATAGTAAGGCATAAAAACATGAAAAAACGTCATAGTATAATAAGGCATAAAAACATGAAAAAAAGTCATAATATAATAAGGCATAAAAACATGAAAAAAAGTCATAGTATAATAAGGCATAAAAACATCAAAAAAACGTCATAGTATAGTAAGGTATAAAATGTCATAGTATAGTAAGGCATAAAAACATGAGAAAACGTCATAGTATAATAAGGCATAAAAACATGAAAAAACGTCATAGTATAAAAAAGCATAAAATGTCATAG
>NW_019521253.1:0-1792 GCF_002814215.2 Seriola lalandi dorsalis | reverse complement strand
AAAATGTCATAGTATAGTAAGGCATAAAAAGTAATTAAAATATCATAGTATAGTAAGGTATAGAAAGTCATGAAAATGTCAAAGTATAGCAAGGCATAGAAAGTCAAAAAAAATGTCATAGTATAATATGGCATTAAAAGTAAAACAAAATGTCATAGTATAATAAGACTTAAAAAGTAGAAAAAAATGTCATAGTATAGCAAGGCATAGAAAAGTAAAAAAAAATGTCATAGTATAGCAAGGCATAGAAAGTCAAAAAAATGTCATTGTATAGTTGAGGCATAAAAAATCAAAAAAATGTCATAGTATAGTAAGGCATAAAAAAGTAAAAAAAAATGTCCTAGTATAGTGAGGCATAAAAACGTCATAGTATAGTAAGGCTTAAAAAGTCCAAAAAATGTCATAGTATAGCAAGGCATATAAAGTCAAAAAAAATGCAAGGCATAGAAAAGTAAAATAAAATTTCATAGTATAGTAAGGCATAAAAAGTAATAAAAATGTCATAGTATAGTGAGGCACAAAAAGTCATAAAGATGTCTTATTATAGTAAGGTATAAAAATTCATAAAAATATCATAGTATAGTAAGGCATAAAAAGCCATAAAAATGTCATAGTATAGCAAGGCATAGAAAGTCAAAAAAAATGTCATTGTATATAGTGAGGCATAAAAAGTCAAAAAAAATATCATAGTATAGTAAGGCATAAAAAAGTCAAAGAAAATGTCCTAGTATAGTGAGGCATAAAAACGTCATAGTATAGTAAGGCTTAAAAAGTCCAAAAAATGTCATAGTATAGCAAGGCATATAAAGTCAAAAAAAATGCAAGGCATAGAAAAGTAAAAAAAAATGTCATAGTATAGTAAGGCATAAAAACTAATAAAAATGTGATAGTATAATAAGGCATAAAAAGTCATAAAAATGTCTTATTATAGTAAGGTATAAAAAGTCATTAAAATATCATAGTATAGTAAGGCATAAAAAGCCATAAAATGTCTTAGTATACTGAGGCATAAAAAGTCATTAAAATATCATAGTATAGTAAGGCATAGAAAGTCATGAAAATGTCATAGTATAGTGAGGCATAAAAAGTCGTAAAAATGTCATAGTATAGTAAGGCATAGAAAGTCAAAAAAAATGTCATAGTATAGTGAGGCATAATACACGTCATACTATAGTAAGGCATAAAAACGTCATAGTATAGCAAGGCATATAAAGTCAAAAAAAATGCAAGGCCTAAAAAGTCAAAAAAATGTCATAGTATAGTAAGGCATAGAAAAGTAATAAAAATGTTATAGTATAGTAAGGCATAAAAAGTCATAAAAATGTCTTATTATAGTAAGGTATAAAAAGTAATTAAAATGTCATATTATAGTAAGGTATAAAAAGTCATTAAAATATCATAGTAAGGCATAGAAAAGTCAAAAAAAATGTCAGTATAGCAAGGCATAGAAAGTCAAAAAAAATGCAAGGCATAAAAAGTAAAAAAAAATGTCATAGTATAATATGGCATAAAAGTAAAAAAAATGTCATAGTATAGCAAGGTATAGAAAGTAGAAAAAAATGTCATAGTATAATATGGTATAAAAAGAAAAAAAATGTCATACTATAGGAAGGCATAAAAACGTCATAGTATAGTAAGACATAAAAAGTCAAAAAAAATGCAAGGTATAAAAAGTCATTAAAATATCATAGTATAGTAAGGCATAGAAAAGTAAAAAAGTGTCATAGTATAATAATGGCATAAAAAGTTTTTAAAAATGTCACAGTATAGTAAAGCATAGAAAAGTCAAAAA
>NW_019521252.1:0-1759 GCF_002814215.2 Seriola lalandi dorsalis | reverse complement strand
TGATGCCAATATATCCTACACACCGGTCCTTTAAATATCTTGGTGTCATGATGGTTCCAGGTCGTAATTTTGAGAAGCGTGTCAAAAAATGGCCAATTTTATACAGATTAGAAACAGTCTTTCCATGGATGCAGCCAACATATTTATGCTCGTTTCCCGCGTGTCCCATTGTAGTAAATGTTACGGGCAGGCTGGGAAAATTACATTACACCACTCAAGTCCTTGTGCAAGTGAACCTCAAAAAGCCAAGTCGTTATCATCACTGCAGGAAACTAGAGAAACATCATCTTCTTTAGATTATATCCAATTTTGTGTCTGGTGTATACGGTTGTCTTAGCCCCCTCATGTTTTATGTGACCTTTTTAATTTTCAATCAGAGAACTCTATAAAAATCCTTAAGGAATATCTTCTATAGGACACTGTAGTGTAACTTTTCATCTGCACTGCATTACCTGTAAAAGGAGAACGCCTTATAGTGGTAGGCAAAACATATTTTGGTACTATGTTTTAAATTCTTGATATCCCTGTTATAAAAGGCCCCATTATTAAAAGATGAAAAATATTTCTATACATGGAAAATGTGTATATACTGTATATCTATCTATATATGGATCTGCAGAAATCTGAAGAATGTCAGTGAAAATCTATTTTTGTTTGGCTTCTGTTTTTGCCAAAGTTTGCATCTGTGTCTCTGGTTTTGGTCTCCCTCAGCCTTGGAGATACTTTGAAATCAAAAAAAAAAAAAAAAAAGTTTTAAGAATATAATCCAAATTGAATTTATAATAAAAAACATGGTCATGCGTGTTTGCGGGCTGGATGTACATGAGTTGACTACATTTTTCTGATTTCAACAGTGAAGTTTCTTCATCAATCGTTGGCACATGGAGAGTGATAGCTAACAAATGAGTGCAGCAGGGATTTGATGAGGAACAGGCAACTTCAATGACATCTAGCTCGGTGCAAATTACTTTGTAGCTGGTGCAGTCTTCATTTTAAATCATTAATATTAAAAATGATGTATTTTATGTCTGCTACGCCTCCGGTCTGTTCTGTATTAAATATAAAAAAGTCATATAAATAAATTGAGAAGCAGAAGATTATTGCGTTTATTTTGAATGAAGCATTGTTGCCATTATCCTCAGCTGCTTTCTGCTTAAAGCCTTCCGATCAGTGTGTTTCTGTAACAGCGGGAAACACTGCCGTCAGCTATAAGTGTACATCCAGAGCATGGACGTTTGGCAGCACAGTGGGTCACGCGTCACATGATGTACAGAAAGTGAGACATCAACACATGTGTCCTCTTAAGACCGGCTCAGTGTTGGCATGGAATACATTATTCTGTTTCTCTTTCCTCTTTTTTTCCTATATATCCCTTACTAATCATGCAACCGGGCCCAAAAGATCCTGTAACCCTCTTTCCTTCTTTTTCTCTTTCTTTTAGTGAACAAATGTTGAATAGTTTTCTCTGTCAGTTAATTAAAATGATGACTTAACTTTTAAACCTAAAGATTTCCACCTCTGTTCATTTTGGTGTGTCTGTTGTGGTGAGTTACAGCAGCATGTCGTCCTGGTTCCCTGTCCCCCTTGTAGCTGAGAACTACTCCACGAGATGTACCTGGCCTGGGAAGGAAGGGTTTAAAAGCTCTGGTTCCAGCATTAGAAGGGACAGAGGTGTCTAGCACGGGGACAGCTGGTCTCGCTGCCTCTCATTCTGGGGGGTTTTGTTGTCGTGTTCAGATTTGCGTGTCTTTCGTAGTCT
>NW_019521251.1:1400-4280 GCF_002814215.2 Seriola lalandi dorsalis | reverse complement strand
CACACACACACACACACACACACACACACACACACGAGCACCTTGGTCCCCCAGACAGTGCTATTGAAGTCTTTAATCAAGACTAATGCGGAATGTCCCATTCGACCACCATTAATCATTTGAAGCAGGCCAACTGTGCCATTGATCAATGCTACACATCAAAGCAGCTGCTGCTGGCACAAGTCTGTGTGTCAGTCCAGCTCTGTTTGCACTGTACAGCCCGTCAAGCTTAAATATTGTATATGACACGGCCATTCCCATTGCTCTTATGGAAAAAGAAAACATGACAGAATAATGGGAAAACATTTTCTCCATTTCAACCATATCAAGAAGCCTATTTTGAATGAATTGAAATATGGAAAAATGTCAGTAATATGTGAGGGCATATAAGAGGACGATCTAAGTGTCTTCTCACTGAGCTACTCGGGTACAAAGCTGACGTGATGATGATGGCACTGGTGGCGATACCTTTTAAAAGTGGCACAATGAGTGTGAATTACAGAAGCAGTCCACTCACTGCCTGCACTATGTGATTTTTGTACGGACAGTTTGAACCCAGTGGCTGGCAAGGACACAAGAGGTGACCACCAACACCCGGGGAAATCAAATTCACTCCAAGCCGAAGTGTTTTAAAATGAATGCAAAATTTATAAGGCTAACAAAAAAAAAGACAGACTGACTCTCTTACACACATGCGTACATTACTTAAACTAGACTTGCATTCACATTTTTGTGTACGCACTACCCTCACACATTCACCCACCAACAGTGGACCCCCACTGATTTCTCTCCTCAGTAGATCTGTACTTGTCTTGCTGCAGCCAAGTTTCCCTGGGCCAGGGCCAAGCAGCTAACAAACAGCAGTTTATTAATTGGATATGGTAGCGTGTTTATATTGGTGACGACCAAGATCATTTCACACTGGCCTCGGAACAGGTGTGCCCTGCAGCAGTGCCAAATGAGCGAACTGCACAGGCTCAGCAGATTCAAGCAAAAAAAGGATGAGCCTTCACAGAAAACCTGCTATAACTCAGCACAAAAATGCAACACTTACTAAGCTCTTGAGTTCAGATCTATTCACTTTCCCAACCCCAGCTTAATGGTTGTTTGTTCTCTTTTCGCCTCGATTCAGCAAAAAAATTTTTACCTCTAAACATCAGTATTTTCACAACATTTCTCCTTAAGTAGCATTAAAGTTAAATAACTTCCACACTGGTTTACTTCTCTGTTCCTCACCTGCAAGAATAATTCAAAGCAAACCCATGCTTAAACTGAGGTCAATATTCAAACATTACATGCTATTTTGGAGCTTTACAACACACAGAAATTTACAGATGTGGTGGACACATTTTCATGCATGTTCCCTGTAAATCTGTGTTTAGAAAATGGTTTTGCGGATTTGAATACTGCTTGACATTATAGCAGGCATATCCTGACTTAATAATCAAGCTCATTATCAGAGCTAATGTATATGAATCAGTAAAACCTGAACATTCCCACTGAGCTCCATTAAAACACAAACTTATTCCTTACAAGCAGCTTTGCGGCATTAAACATGGAGTGGTATGAATAAAAAAAATGCTGCTATGAGGAATATTCAATGAAGATTTCCACACTGACAACATGCATCAGTAAGTGACTCCAGAAGGGCAGCTTCGGGTTTAAAAAAAAATAGAAGGAAATTTACTTACCACACCTCTAATAAAAAAAATGAGTTTTAAATTCCAACAGGAACCATTTCTCTTAATGCTGAGCAATTCAACTACCAAGAGTATCTCAGCTGCACTGGCTTGGTTCAACTACTGTAAATGTATGCAAGGTGCAGATGTTAAATGTAGGAAAATATACATACTGGAGCAGAACTCAGTGTTGCCAGATATATTATATTACCGTAAATTATTCAGAAAAATCTTAAAAGCATCTCCATATCCTTTCATGCCCGGTCATCTTTATTTCCTCTCCAGACAGAATGGTTGCAGCCTCGATGACACAGACACACGTAGAGGTCAGAGACCACCTGTTCTGAACTGGTGAAGCGATATCAGAGGACACATCTGGCCGGACAGGGAACAGGCCTCAGGCTGGTGATGGATGACTCACAGCTGATGCTGAGGTCACTAGAGGTCACACAGAGGATGGGGAATGGAGGGGTCAGTTGGGGCAGTGTTTTCCTAAGGAGTGTGTAATTTCTGGACAGTGACATTACAGGAAATTTTTTTGTTTGTTTGGCAAGAATTTGAATTGTATTTGCCAGAGTTGGCAAGGTACTTTGAGTTATGGGAAAGGGGGAAATAAGTAAGAGGGAGGGGTATTTATTGAGTTATTTGTCCATCTGCTTACATAACAGACAGTTTATTGAAATAGCCTCTTTAAATCTTTCTGACAGTAGTTTCAGATTTGCAATTTTTCTGACTTGTTGTCTTTTATATGTTTGATGCAAAGAGAAAGTGTGAATCAATACGGTTTCTTTTCTTTTTTTAAATTTTGACAGCAAGCCGTCTCATTTTCAAACTCCCACTAGGGTTCTGCAGTCTGAAAATCTCAGCGGTCTGATTTGTGTGTCTTCCAGAGTTACCACTGATGGAGGTCTGACCAGTTGTGGACTAAGTTCATAATTGCAGAGTCAATATCTGTATCCCCAAGCAGCAGGTAAAATATTGCGTCTCCACTCCTTCTGAATACGAAACATTGGCAACACAAGGCCTGAGTCAGCGATGCCATCATTCTTGTGCGATTGTAAATTTCCCCTGGACATGTGACGTGGCCTTCACACCCGCTTTCTTCTGGCTTTTCAGCAATCTTTCCCATCTATATGAAACAGTTTGCACCTGAGAATCTGTGTGTATCTACATGTTTATGAACTCCACATGATACCCACCC
>NW_019521251.1:0-966 GCF_002814215.2 Seriola lalandi dorsalis | reverse complement strand
GTCAATATCTGTATCCCCAAGCAGCAGGTAAAATATTGCGTCTCCACTCCTTCTGAATACGAAACATTGGCAACACAAGGCCTGAGTCAGCGATGCCATCATTCTTGTGCGATTGTAAATTTCCCCTGGACATGTGACGTGGCCTTCACACCCGCTTTCTTCTGGCTTTTCAGCAATCTTTCCTCTCTATATGAAACAGTTTGCACCTGAGAATCTGTGTGTATCTACATGTTTATGAACTCCACATGATACCCACCCCTCGTTTCACAGTTCACTATTATTTTCCGCAGACTGGAAGGGAGTGGAGTGATGAGAAGGGAGAGAACAAGCATGTCCTCAGAGCTCTCTTCCGCCTTACTCTTTATCAGCTTTCATCTCTTGGCCCTTCAGAGAGACTGAACCATAAAAGAGTCCAATCACTAGGGGACATATTATTTTCTGCCTCCTTGAATACACTATATCATAGCCCAGACGCATACAACTTCTCCTCTTGCATATATAACTCCAGCCAGCCAAAGCGGGGAGCGTGGGTTTATCTATTGGCTCTGTGTGTGATTAACATAATAAATATCTAGTTTCCTCTGTCATGCTGCTCACGATGAGGATGGAAAGAGAATTAAAATAGAATTAAGAGGAACTCACTCATTTTTCTCCAGCAGCAGGATCAGCTGTTCACCTTCAGCATTTACCAGCAGCTGGAGTGACGCAGGATAACTCTGAAACAAAAAAGATGACAGGGGTGTTGAGGTGGTGCCCGGATCTCACCCATCCTGCCTTTGAATTAGCATTTGTGTGTTACTTCACCTTACTCTGGCACACAGGCAGGCAGTATATTAAGCAGGATGTGGCAAGGCACAATAGTGTTAGAGGAACAGGAAGAAAACTTCCACATCCCACATCCCACACCCCCCAAAGTCTATGCGTGACACGAAAGTAGGTACACTGGACTAGTTTCACAACTTAACT
>NW_019521250.1:1611-2527 GCF_002814215.2 Seriola lalandi dorsalis | reverse complement strand
ATATTATGTTACATTACATTATATTATATTATATTATATTATGTTACATTACATTATATTATATTATATTATGTTACATTACATTATATTATATTATATTATGTTACATTACATTATATTATATTATATTATATTATGTTACATTACATTATATTATATTATATTATATTATGTTACATTACATTATATTATATTATATTATATTATGTTACATTACATTATATTATATTATATTATGTTACATTACATTATATTATATTATATTATGTTACGTTACATTATATTATATTATATTATATTATGTTACATTACATTATATTATATTATATTATATTTTGTTACATTACATTATATTATGTTACATTACATTAATCCAGTCCAGGTTGCTCAGCTCATTGAATCTGCAGTAAGTAATAAATGGTCTCTATCACAGCTTTCTATTCATGGCTCTCAGCAGTGGAACAAGTAGTGAGTCCATGATGAATAAATACATGTTAAAAATATGAATTCAGAATCCAATAGTTGAACCAGGACTGAAGAGACATTTTGTATTTATTATATTTGTTATTAGGTTTTGACTGACACTTTTCTTTGTGTTTTCAGTAGAACCAGTCAAACCGTGTGTCGACCTTCATCCAGGTGAGTCACCAAACACACCTGAACACACTGCTACACACCGAGCGACTGTCTGTTCGATTGATCGGTGATCAGAGAGCTGTCAGTCACTGATCGATCGATGGTCCTGTGTTTTGTGTCGTGTGCAGAGAAAGCCAAGCTGAACTTCTACCTGCTGCAGATGAACTCAGTCAGAGTGGTGTTCACCAAGGCTCTGGCCTTTAACACCATCCTCACCATCAGGGCCGTGCTCTTCTAACACAGCTGACCGTCCAATCAGGATCATTCATTGATTGATTGA
>NW_019521250.1:0-925 GCF_002814215.2 Seriola lalandi dorsalis | reverse complement strand
ACTCCATGTTTGTAGAAAAGGCTCCGTCCTCTTTTCCAGTTGTGCTGTTGTGTTTGAGTGTCCTGATGTTGTGACAGTTTATATTTCTGGTTTCTCATTAAAACGACGCCTGAGACGAATCTTTGGTCTCTGTCGTCTTTAGAAACTGAAATAACTATAACTAATTATAATGAAGTTTCTTCTAACAGCGTAAAACAATGATGTTACAACGAGAAACATTTGATGTGTAATAACGAGAAAGATATCTCGTAGCAGTAACTTTACCCATCAGGTTATGAATGTTGCCATGACGACAAAGCTCCCCTAACCTTAACAAAGTAGTAATCTTATCCCTAAACCCAACCACACCATAAACACAAGCTTCAAGTTTAATGTTGACGACGTTTCCTGGTGTAACAGGAAGAAGAAAGATGTTCTTACAACAAGAATGTTTTTGGATTGAATGAAATGTGTGATTACATTATTATTACGGAGGCTGAGAAGGGTCATATTTAACCTTCGATAACAAGATTTTCCTGATAATATCTCGTTATCTCAGAATAATGAGCTTTGTTTTCTCAGGATAACCGGATACAAAATATTTGTGAGTATGGCCTTTCTCAGCTTCCGTATGTTATAATCACAAACGTTTTTATTTTAATATCTTCACTAAAGAAAAAATAAAACGGACTTTAACAAGAGTTTTTGATTCAACAGTCAAAGTCTGAAGAAAAGTTTTGCCTACAAAGTGAATAAATAAGGACGTAGTGATGACGAGAAAGAAAAGTTAACGTAACAGTATGTCGATATAATTCTTGTTTCAATGAGAATCATTTTTCCCTTTGAGGACGAAGAGCAGAAGTTTTTGTTCCTGTGGCAGCAGAGCGTCGTTGTTTCCTCCTGCAGATGTGTGAGGTTTTTGTACGAGGTTTTTTCACCGTGTTGG
>NW_019521249.1:0-3815 GCF_002814215.2 Seriola lalandi dorsalis | reverse complement strand
GTGTTTGACTTTTGACCTTTTCAATATGTTCTTCAGATGGCTCTGTGATTCTGGAGAGTCCCGCTCTTCCTGTGATGGAAGGAGAAGATGTGACTCTGCGCTGCAGAAACAAGACGACTCCCACCAACCTGAAAGCTATTTTCTACCAAGACGGCAAATTAATTGGCAACCATACTGCAAAGGAGATGAGAATTAATAATGTTTCCAAGTCTAATGAAGGACTCTACAAGTGCATGATCGAGGGTGTTGGAGAATCACCAGGAAGCTGGCTGACCGTGAGAGGTGAGACTAAAAAAACATATAAACACCTTTACAAAAATCATTAATATTATGAATCCTAGAACAATTTCATATATTGGCATATATATATATATATACAGTGGAGGAAATAATTATTTGATCCCTTGCTGATTTTGTAAGTTTACCCCCTTACAAAGATGTGAAGAGTACATAATATTTATGGTAGGTTTATTATAACAGAGAGAGACAGAATATCAACAAAAAATCCAGAAGAAAAAGCATTAAATAAAGGTAATAAATTAATTTGTATTTGATTGAGTGAAATAAGTATTTGATCCCCTACCAGCCAGCAAGAATTCTGACCCCCACATATCGGTTATGTGCCCATGAGTCACTCAAATTAGTCCTGTCCCTTTAGGAAAGTACTCCTAATCTCAACTCGTTATGTGTATAAAAGACACATGTCACAGAATCAATCTCTTCCATTCAAACCTCTCCACCACCATGAGCAAGACCAAAGAGCTGTCAAAGGACGTCAGGGACAGGATTTTAGACCTGCACAAGGCTGGAATGGGCTACAAGAGCATCAGCAAGAAGCATGATGAGAAAGAGACCACTGTTGGCGCAATAATTCGTAAATGGAAAAAATACAAGATAACAGTCAATCGCCCTCACTCTGGAGCTCCATGCAAGATCTCACCTCGTGGGGTAAAGACGATTCTGATCTTTGCCGTAATGGATTGAGGTCCTGCAGTGCCCGCAAGGTCCCCCTGCTCAAGAAGACACATGTACAGGCCTGTCTGAAGTTTGCAAATGAACACCTGAATGATTCAGAGAAGGCTTGGAGAATGTGATGTGGTTAGATGTGACCAAAATTGAGCTCTTTGGCATCAACTCGACTCGCCATGTTTGCTAAGGGTACAGGAAGACTTCACCACATTGAAGGGCCGATGAACGGGGCCATGTACCGTGGACTCTTGGATGAGAACCTCCTGGCCTCGGGCCAGAACACTGAATATGGGTCGTGGGTGGGTCTTCCAGCATGACAATGACCCAAAACATACGGCCAAGGCAACAAAGGAGTGGCTCAAGAAGAGGCACATTAAGATCGTGGAGTGGCCTAGTCAGTCTCTTGACCTTAATTGTCATGGTTTGTCCTCCTTACATACCTGCCTTCAGTAGTTCTTCAGTCACTACTCCCTTGCTCACCCCATCTGCCTGCCACACTCACCTCGTCAGTCACTCCATTCTTAAAAGCTCCACTCTCCTCCACACTCACTGCCAGATTGTTCTTTGTTTCCATGCAAAACTTTCCAGCGATTACCCTTCGTCTGATCTCCCGGTTCCGACCCTGCCTGCTCCCGACCTACCCGCCTTGTCTCTGCCCTGGTAAATACTTCAGCCCTTCTGTTTTTGACCACGAATCTGCCTTGCCACTTCCTGGTCTTCGTCTGCCTGTTCTCGGGGTTGCTCTGAGTCCTTCGCCTCCACTGCTGCAGCGTGTGATTTCTCCTCGTTCCCCCAGTGATCATCGCTGGGACAGTGTCTTCATTTCGACCATCGTGAGTGTTTCTTGTGTGAACTTACCTGCTGGTTCTTCGGTCCTCTGCCTGGTACGGCTGCCTCATCAACAGCTTCATTCCGGGCCCTCAGATTTTCCCCAAGCCCCTCAAAGACTGCCATTCCCCTTTTGAACTGAACTGTGCTTATTTACCTGCTTCTGCTGACAAAAAAAGTCATTACCAATCCACAAGATTTCATATACATCATATATCCAGAGGATGTGTATGTGTGATGAAAATATATCCCCTTATAGGTGACATATATGGAAACATCACATATTACATTTCTGTATGGGATCTGGGCTAAAAGTGAAAGTTTCCAGATGTTTGGGCAAAGTTTCAATACGGATATATGTTTGGCATCTTGATTATGTTAAGATATAGAAAGCTCTTTACCAGGTGTTATTCTCAAAGTTACCATCACCTCTCCACCACCTCATAAAGAGCCTGTCTCTGATGACTCCACTTCACTCCTCACCTCGCTGTGGATCGTTGTTAGGATCGTAGCGCTGGTGCTGCTGGTCCTGGTGCTGCTGGGATTTCTTCATGTTAGGAAACACACAGGTACTTCTCCCTGCAATATACTGTATGTGAACGACTGCCAGAAAAGCTGAATTTTCCCTTGAAAGAGCCACAAGTTACTTAAATGTTGGGCTTTAATTATATTCTATTCTTCTATTATTTTCATGTTTTTTTCCAACATCTGTTTTTCATGCCCATATGTTCATTTTAAAATTAAAGATGAACATTTAACAATTTTGTTCTCTAAAAAAAAAAACTTGTGTGAATGATTAAAATAGCACAATTTAAACTGCTTTTCTCTTGGTGTCAGTATTTTTGCTTTTCTTTCCATCAGATTCCTCAAAGTCGCCAACAACAGGATCACACACAGGTGAAGTTTTTAAACTAATGTGCCTCAAATTAACGTTGTAAAAAAGAACATATCATTACTTTTTTACTGTGGGGACTAAAGAATTTAGACTCAATTAAGAGTGAATTTTCAAAGATATAATGTGCATGTATCACTGGACCTGTCTACCTACCAGCCTTCTGCTTGTGTGTTTAATAAATTCAAACGTTTTCTTTTGTGTTTCAGTCTGTGGAAAGGACGATGCAGATGATCCAGATGGTCTGGCGTATGCAGTCGTCGTCACAAAACCCAGAAGGGACAAAGGTTTTTAGTTTTGACTGTTGTATTTTTTCTTTTCATTAACATGATGTGAGAAACACAACAAGACTTTCTGCACGTGTTTATTCTCATGAGGCTTATTTTAACAGACACAGTCACATGTTCTACATGAAGGTCGACCACTGATGACACTGACATAAGAAGAAGACGTGACAGTGGCAGTTGAAGCGGTTGACATTATTTCTGCTCCCTCTCACTGTTGTGTTGTTTTAGACGCTGCAGGCGCTGCTGATAATCTGAGTCTCTGCACCGAGACGAACCACAGCAGAGAACCACAGACTGGAAATGGTGAGAGGCCAGTTTAACCCTTTAGTCTGTCAGCGTGAATATTAATAACTTCATCTGTCTTTATGTCTGTCCTTTTCAGATGAGGAAGAGTTCTCACATCAACCTGTTTATTCCACTGTCACCATACGTCAGACTTCTTCAGCTCTTCAACCTGGTTCGTATGATGTTTACATTACATCAGACCAGAAGCAAGTGACTTCTACTTTCACTTATATCACTATTTATCAAGTGCATTTAAATTAATTTAAAAAAAAAAAAGGCATGGATGATTCAAACATTATGGACTTATGACTGATAAATGAAGATTTATGGAACATTAACTGAACCTCAGGTCATGTTTTTCAAGATTTACCTTTTTTCTTCTTTCCACATCTTTTCATTTCCAAATATTATATAATAACCAGCACCACATCACCACACACAAGAAGCAGAGGTGTTTATAAGTTAATGGTTGTGATTTAATGTTTTTATACTATTGATGATTTCTTGGACTTTTCCCATTAAAATACTGAACTTTCGCTTTTCACCTTTTTTGA
>NW_019521248.1:0-788 GCF_002814215.2 Seriola lalandi dorsalis | reverse complement strand
TTTTATGACCTTTCATGCCTTAATACGCTGTAATTTTTTTTTGACATTTTATGCCATACTATACTATGAAGTTTTTTGACATTTTTATGCCATACTATACTATGAGGTTTTTTGGCATTTTTATGCCTTAAAATACTGTTTCATTTGATACCTTACCATACTATGACTCTTTTATGAACTTTTATGCCTTAATACACTGTAATTTTTTTTTGACGTTTTATGACATACTATACTAGGTCTTTTTTTGACATTTTTATGCCATACTATACTATGATGTTTTTTGACATTTTTATGCCATACTATACTATGACGTTTTTTGGCATTTTTATACCTTAAAATACTATTTCATTTGATACCTTACCATACTATGACTCTTTTATGACCTTTCATGCCTTAATACGCTGTAATTTTTTTTTGACATTTTATGCCATACTATACTATGACGTTTTTTGGCATTTTTATACCTTAAAATACTATTTCATTTGATACCTTACCATACTATGACTTTTTTATGACCTTTTATGCCTTAATACACTGTAATCTTTTTTTGACATTTTATGCCATACTATACTATGATGTTTTTTGACATTTTTATGCCATACTATACTATGACGTTTTTTGGCATTTTTATACCTTAAAATACTATTTCATTTGATACCTTACCATACTATGACTTTTTTATGACCTTTTATGCCTTAATACACTGTAATCTTTTTTTGACATTTTATGCCATACTATACTATGATGTTTTTTGACATTTTTATGCCATACTATACCATGACGTTTTT
>NW_019521247.1:3813-4411 GCF_002814215.2 Seriola lalandi dorsalis | reverse complement strand
CCCCCCCCCCCCCCCCCGAGGTAGGGGTAGGAGGGGTCAACCATGGCGACATTCCTGACCCCTCCGACCCGTCGATCACTCCGTCAGCGCGCTCTCTGATTGGCTGTCTGCAGGTGTTCACGTGAACCATGACTGGGTGCGAGAGAAAAACTTTCTACAGGTTTAGAAGGTGAAGGGAGAAACAGAGACCAGATCAGATCAGACCTGAGACCAGATCAGATCAGACCTGAGACCAGATCAGACCTGAGACCAGATCAGACCAGAGACCAGATCAGACCTGAGACCAGATCAGAACTGAGACCAGATCAGACCAGAGACCAGATCAGACCTGAGACCAGATCAGAACTGAGACTCAGATCGGAGCCATGAATGCAGACTGAAGCTGCTGCGGCTCAGAACCTCAGAGAACCAGGGAGAACCAGGGAGAACCAGGGAGAACCAGGGAGAACCAGGGAGAACCCGTCCCTGGTCCTCAGCAGCAGGTAACCTACCTGAGCGCGTCCTGGGTTGATATTAGCAGTCGCGTGACGCAGCGGAGCACCTGAGAGAGCTGCAGCTGGACACAGGTGAGACCGCGGCTTCACAGGTGTAGAGATGA
>NW_019521247.1:1791-2868 GCF_002814215.2 Seriola lalandi dorsalis | reverse complement strand
TCCTCCGGAGACCACCATGCCGATTGACATGGCCTTACCTCTGTACCTGTCCACCGAGGACTTCGTCTACAGGACGCCTCCTAACAGCTGTTCACCTGCTCTGAGCTCCAGCCTCAGGTTCCAGCCGCCGCAGCGCGTTGAGCCGGCGCCGGACGTCGGACATTCCTCTGCCAAAGACACCAGAAAAGCTAAAAAGCAGGTGACGTTCGCCGATCACAGAGGTCTGTCTCTAACCAGGGTGAAGGTCTTCTCCCCGTTTAACGACCCCATCGACATCCCGCTGAACGTCCAGGAGGCGCTGAGCTCTGCTGCGTCTCTGACGGCGGAGAAGGACAGGCTGGTGCTGGACTTCCCTCAGCCGTCCTCAGACTACCTGCTCTTCCGTCAGAGCCTGAACAGGAACCTTGTGTGCCTGGAGCACTGCGTGCTGAAGGACAAGGGTTTAGCGGGAACCGTCAAGGTCAGGAACGTGTCCTTTGAGAAGTCCGTGAGGCTGCGGGTGACCTTTGACACCTGGAAGAGCCACACGGATGTGGACTGCGTGTACGTGAAGGACACGTATCCCAGCTCGTACAGTGACACCTTCTCCTTCGAGGTGTCCCTGCCCGCGGAGCTGCCGCCTCACGAGCGCGTTGAGTTCGCCGTCTGTTACGAGGTGGGGGGGCGCCAGCACTGGGACAGCAACTGGGGCGACAACTACAGGGTGGTCTGGTCCTCCATGAAGAGCCACCGTCAGGACGCCGTCAGCCACCGCACAAACTCCTTTGACTTTGGGATTCATTTCGACCGGTACGGCAGCCCCACCTGCTCGCACGGGATCTTCCCTGATTGGCCGAGCTACGCCGGGTACGAGGACATCGGCCCGTACTACTGACCCCCAGTTTTTAAACGTGTTCACGATGCTGCTGAAGGTCACGAGTACGATTTGTCCGATGCTCATCGCACACCTGAACTCTTCAGGTCTCAGCCACATGTTGGTGGGCGGGGCCCATGGGGTCACCTTTAACTGATAACTGATCAATTGATTAATCTATAGAATGTCAGGAAAATAGTGTCAGATTAGTTTCCTGATCCAGG
>NW_019521247.1:0-1087 GCF_002814215.2 Seriola lalandi dorsalis | reverse complement strand
GGAGGAGGTGGAGGAGGTGAAGGAGGTGGAGGAGGAGGAGGAGGTGTAGTTACGATCAGGATCTGCTCCACCTCTGAAGACTCAGACAAACAGAGACCACATGATGTTAAACAGTGTTTCCATTGACTTCCTGTCTTTTTTAAACTGTGTGTGTTCAGACTTCTGCTGTCAGAGGTTCAATGTTCTGTTGTGATGAATTTTAAGTATTTTAAAAATGCTGTTCAATAAAGTCGTATATATTCTAACTTACTGTATGTCAGTAACTTATTGTTCCACATTTACATGTTCGATCTTATCAAACAGATTCAGGAAAATTATCATCTAATTAATCACAAACTTTAAATTTAGGCTCAAAGTTTATTAAATTTAAGACACTGGACAAGTTGTCCTGTTGTTGGTGTTTCCTGTTGTTAGCATGACCTGTTGTTAGCGTGTCCTTTTATTAGCGTGTCCTGTTGTTAGCATGTCCTGTTATTGGTGTTTCCTGTTGTTAGCGTGTCCTGGCGTTAGCATGTCCTGTTGTTAGCATATCCTTTTATTGGTGTTTCCTGTTGTTAGCATGTCCTGTTGTTAGCATGTCCTGTTATTGGTGTTTCCTGTTGTTAGCGTGTCCTGTTATTGGTGTTTCCTGTTGTTAGCGTGTCCTGTTGTTAGCGTGTCCTGTTGTTGGCGTGTCCTGGTGTTAGCGTGTCCTGTTGTTAGCATGTCCTGTTGTTGGCGTGTCCTGTTGTTAGTGTGTCCTGTTGTTGGCGTGTCCTGTTGTTGGTGGGTCCTGTTGTTAGCGTGTCCTGGTGTTAGCATGTCCTGTTGTTACCATGTCCTCGTGTTGGCATATCTGTTCTTAGCATGTCCTGTTGTTGGCGTGTCCTGTTGTTAGCGTGTCCTGTTGTTGGCGTGTCCTGTTGTTGGTGGGTCCTGTTGTTAGCGTGTCCTGGTGTTAGCATGTCCTGTTGTTACCATGTCCTCGTGTTGGCATATCTGTTCTTAGCATGTCCTGTTATTGGTGTTTCCTGTTGTTAGCGTGTCCTGTTGTTAGCATGTCCTGTTGTTGGCGTGTCCTGTTGTTAGTGTGTCCTGTTGTTGGCGT
>NW_019521245.1:0-521 GCF_002814215.2 Seriola lalandi dorsalis | reverse complement strand
ACATCATAGTATGGTAAGGCATCAAATGAAATTGTATCGGGAGGCATAAAAATGACAAAAAACGTCATTGTATAGTATGGCATAAAAATGTCAAAAAACGTCATAGTATAGTATGGCATAAAATGTCAAAAAAACATAATAGTATATTAAGGCATAAATGGTCATAGAAACCTCATAGTATGGTAAGTAATAAAACAACATAGTACAATGAGGCATAAAAATGCCAAAAAAACGCCATAGTATAGTATGGCATAAAATGTCAAAAAAACATAATAGTATATTAGGGCATAAAAGGTCATAAAAACATCATAGTATTGTAAGGCATCAAATGAAATTGTCTTGGAAGGCATAAAAATGACAAAAAACATCATAGTATAGTATGGCATAAAAATGTCAAAAGACCACATAGTATAGTATGGCATAAAATGTCAAAAAAACATCATAGTATATTAAGGCATAAATGGTCATAGAAACCTCATAGTATGGTGAGTAATAAAACAACATAGTACAATGAGGCATAA
>NW_019521244.1:0-754 GCF_002814215.2 Seriola lalandi dorsalis | reverse complement strand
GCTATGACTTTTTTATGACTTTTATGCCTTACTATACTATGACTTTTTTATGACTTTTCATGCCTTACTATACTATGACTTTTTTATGACTTTTCATGCCTTACTATACTATGACTTTTTTGCCTTACTATACTTTGATTTTTTTATGACTTTTTATGCCTTACTATGCTGACTTTTTTATGACTTATTATACTATGACTTTTTTATGACCTTTTATGACTTATTATACTATGACATTTTTATGACCTTTTATGCCTTACTATACTATGACTTTTTTATGCCATAGAGTAATATGTTTTTATGTCTTACTATACTATGACTTTTTTATGACTTTTCATGCCTTACTATACTATGACTTTTTATATCTTACTATACTATGACTTTTTTATGCCATAGAGTGTATGTTTTTATGCCTTACAATGCTATGACTTTTTTATGACTTTTCATGCCTTACTATACTATGACTTTTTTATGACTTTTCATGCCTTACTATACTATGACTTTTTTGCCTTACTATACTTTGATTTTTTTATGACTTTTTATGCCTTACTATGCTGACTTTTTTATGACTTATTATACTATGACTTTTTTATGACCTTTTATGACTTATTATACTATGACATTTTTATGACCATAGAGTAGTATGTTTTTATGTCTTACTATACTATGACTTTTTTATGACTTTTTATGACTTAATATAAAATGACTTTTTATGACTTATTATAAAATGACTTTTTATGCCTTACTATACTAT
>NW_019521243.1:0-508 GCF_002814215.2 Seriola lalandi dorsalis | reverse complement strand
TAACTACCTGTAACTACCTGTAACTACCTGTAACTACCTTTCACTACCTTTAACTACCTGTAACTACCTGTAACTACCTTTAACTACCTTTAACTACCTTTCACTACCTTTCACTACCTTTAACTACCTGTAACTACCTGTAACTACCTGTAACTACCTGTAACTACCTGTAACTACCTTTCACTACCTTTAACTACCTGTAACTACCTGTCACTACCTGTAACTACCTGTAACTACCTGTAACTACCTGTAACTACCTTTAACTACCTTTAACTACCTTTCACTACCTTTCACTACCTTTAACTACCTGTAACTACCTGTAACTACCTGTAACTACCTGTAACTACCTGTAACTACCTTTACCAGCAGTCTGTTTTTTACCTAAATGAACCTCGTGGTTCTGCATGAATCGACTCTCATCAAAGAAGAAAAACTCAGCTGAGAGAAACTCATTTCTACATAAATCTGTTTTAAAGGTGAAATCCTGCAGATCATCAGACACATTCAC
>NW_019521242.1:0-665 GCF_002814215.2 Seriola lalandi dorsalis | reverse complement strand
CTGGGTCTAGCTAAATCAAAGAGCAAATTTAAGCTAGGTGTCTATTAACTTGCCCTGATTTTCTTTAAGGAAAAAAAGAGGAGTAAAGAGGATCCTTTGTGCAGAGATGGCTTGGTACTGGTGAAAGATTTAGAAGAGATTGTTTTTTAAAAAAGTATTAAGAGAATGATGGGAAGATATTAATGGGTGACCCCCCCTCCACACACACACACACACACACACACACACACACACACACACACACGCACACACACCTTAGTACATGCTCAACGTGACCAGGGACAGCCTGAAAAAGCAAGTGAGAGACACTGACATTCTTTTCCACTTTCCTTGACTGGCTTCACTACATCCCTCAACACACACACACACACACACACACACACACACACACACACCCCGTGAGAGTGATTTGATTTGTTCCTGATAATGAAGTGTCTCTGTGTGTGAGAGACCATAATGCTGTAGTCTATAAATACCTGGCCAAAAAGCCCCCTGTCATGTTACACTGATCTTAGCATGATGGTGTGAGCCTCTCTGATTCCATCAGTATCCCTGTTACACAGCTCAGTGCTATAATAAGGAGGAAGAAAGAAAGAAAGAACCCTCTGCTTTTCTAATTTGCCAAAAAGTAAAGGTCTTACTGTAAGGGTGTCATTTATCTTGGC
>NW_019521241.1:0-718 GCF_002814215.2 Seriola lalandi dorsalis | reverse complement strand
GAAAACGTCATAGTATACTAAGGCATAAAATGTCATAGTATAGTAAGGCATAAAAACGCCATAAAATATCATATTATAGTAATGCTTAAAAACGTCAGAAAACGTAATAGTATACTAAGGCATAAAATGTCATAGTATAGTAAGGCATAAAAACGCCAAAAAACATCATGGTATAGTAAAGCTTAAAAATGTCAAAAAACGTCATAGTATACTAAGGCATAAAATGTCATAGTATAGTAAGGCATAAAAACGCCAAAAAACATCATGGTATAGTAAAGCTTAAAAATGTCAAAAAACGTCATAGTATACTAAGGCATAAAATGTCATAGTATAGTAAAGCATAAAAACGCCAAAAAACATCATAGTATAGTAAGGCATAAAAACGCCAAAAAACATCATGGTATAGTAAAGCTTAAAAATGTCAAAAAACGTCATAGTATACTAAGGCATAAAATGTCATAGTATAGTAAGGCTTAAAAACACCAAAAGATGTCATAGTATAGTAAGGCAGAAAATGTCATAGTATAGTAAGGCAGAAAAACATCATAGTATAATAAGGCATTAAAACGTCAAAAAACATCATAGTATAGTAAGGCTTAAAAATGTCAAAAAACATCATAGTATAGTAAGGCTTAAAAACATCAAAAAACGTCATAGTATAGTAAGGCAGAAAATGTCATAGTATAGTAAGGCAGAAAAACATCATAGTATAATAAGG
>NW_019521240.1:9346-9828 GCF_002814215.2 Seriola lalandi dorsalis | reverse complement strand
ACGGTTGCCTAAACAAAAAGGAAGAATTGCCCAAAGCACAAAGGTCAGCCACTGGTGCATGGGTTTATTTCAAGGAGTAAAGACTTTTGAGATGTGAAAGAGCAACGTAATTTGTTTTGCATTTAAATTCATACACTTTTTAAAATAAATATGACAGCGTTGGAAGTCGTATGTCCTCTTGTGGTCAAGCTAGTCCGACAGTTTCCCTCTCATGGACACGTGGACATGAGATACACATTCATCTTCTCATTTGATGCTAATTAAGATGCAAATGTTTTGATGATTCAAATACCTTCAAAATAAAAACCTTTGGTACTGAGAGATGCAAGTAGTAAATCTCTAAACACCTTTGTGTCTTTATCTTTTCTGCTCCTGTTACTTTCATTGGTACATCCAATTCAAACTGTTAGAAATGAGGTCTGTGCGTTATCTGCAGTAACCGGGACATTGTGTCTAGAATTAGTTTTTTTTTTAATGGTGTC
>NW_019521240.1:4270-8148 GCF_002814215.2 Seriola lalandi dorsalis | reverse complement strand
GTGTGTGTGTGTGTGTGTGTCGTCACGGCAAAATGTTGTCCCGGTGATACGGACTGTAGCAGAGGCGCTTTGGCAGATGTTTGATGTCTGATAGCGTCACAGCTGTGCAACATACAGTCACGCAGCTTTACAGGTGTGTCGCCGAAACGTCGACGTGTTGATGGGCGTCGCGGCTGCTTCGGTCCCGTCACAACGGTCTCTAGTTTTAACAAGTAATCTACGATTTTATACCGTGCCTCTGCCTCTAGAGTAGTGGTGGCAATAGGAACTGGTTAAATGCATCTTATGGAGGAAGTGCAAAAGTTCATTCGGACTCAAGGATGAACTCATTAGATTTTAGTGGTCAAAGGTCAAAGTTCAAAGTCACGGTGACCTCACGTTGTTGTGAACGCGATAAATCAGGAACGCCCAGAGGGAATTTTCATTACATCTGCTGCAAACATTCACGTTGACTCAAGGACTAACTGGCTACATTTTGGTGGTCAAAGGTCAAAGGTCAACTTCACTCTGCCATCATAATGTTCTCCAAAAAACACATTTTTGGTCATTATTCAACGCTGTTACTCCTGGACCTTGATGTGTTGGTCGGAGGGATACAACGGTGAGGTGGTGATTCCAGTTTTGTCTCTGAACGTGTGGAAGCGTCTCTGAGTCTCTAAAGATCAACACCATCACGTTAACGCTGCGTCTGGTTAAAACAGTCAACACTCCTGCTCCCTGCTAGGAAAAGAAAAGTAAAGTTTAATTTATTTGTTTCATGTGAAAAGGTTGAGCGTGTCTCCCAGTAAACGATGCAACATTAAATAAACATCTGTCCATTTAGTCATCAGTAAACAAATATAACACGTTAAAGACAGCAGGCTTTTAAAAAACAAGTTGCTTGATTAATCGAGTCGAACAGAAACTTTGCCGCAGGTGTCTGAACCGAACTGTCTGAACTCTAAACGAACCCCAGACACAATCAGGAGCAGGAAAATCTCCAAGGACAAACCCAAACTCTGTCAGCGTGTGTTTGTACGCGAAGGAGAGGGTGTGAGAAAGTGCAGGTCGCGGTCTGTGTCGGACTCTGATGTTTTATCTCTGTGTGTCTGAAAGAGAGAGAGAGAGTATGTGTGTGTGTGTGTGTGTGTGTGTGTGTGTGTGAGGGAGGGTGAGTGTATGGTGTGGCATCTGTGCAGAGTTCCTGGATACCCACAGCTCAAACATAAACAACTGACTGAGACTCAGAGCTGCTCACACACTGCTGATTGAAATAACACACTCGGACCGTGTGTCTGTTTATTTCTGTCTCTGAATGCATCATTATATAAATTGGGCATGAATCACTGAGAAAAATACTAATCAATGTGTGTGTGTGAGAGAGAGTGTGTGTGTGTGTGTGTGTGTGTCATTATGTGTAGCTGCCAGTGAGACAGCTAATTGAGCGTGAGGAGGATTAGCGTTAGCGCCTGATGCGGTGGGCAGAAAGCGGGAAAACTGAGGTGCCACATGGACACATGGACACACACACACACACACACACACACACACACACAAACACACACACAGCATCTTGGTTTTGTCACTTACCAGGACATAAAGTTCAGCCACAGTGAGAGCTAACAAACCGAACTCTGTCTTAATTATTTGGCACCGTCAGAGCTTCGTTCTCTGAAGAGCTGACGTGCAGAAGTGAAACTCCGAGCTCCAAAATCTCCATTTAATTCTGTCAATAACCGCGAACGCAGAGCACCTCTTGTGTGTGTGTGTTTTTTTTTTCTAATACCCAAACATTAGAAAAACTCCGCAGTAACTTATTTTCCCGAAACTGTCCAGGTTACTCTGGATAATCCGCAGACCCCACTGTGAACATTTCTCATTGGGGAACTTGGAAACCGTCCACAGCGTGGTCTGTGGATTATCCCGAGTAACCTGGATACTGTTTCTGGAAAGACAGGCTGTAGTCAAGTTTAAAAAAAAAAAAAGTAGTTTTTCACTGCTGTGAGCAACACAAACTAAATTCCACTCACCTCCATGTACTGAGAATCTTCAGTGGAAACTTTTCAGTGGATCTTGATACCAGTAGGTAATAATAATTATTATTAATAAGTAGAATAATCAGTCGTTAAGTGGCTGAATTCTTTTCCTCAGTTTCACTATCACTCTTTCTCTCTCTCTCTCTCTCACACACACACACACACACACCTCGTTTCATTACCAGCGGCTGCAACCTCAGCTTCTTTCACTGTCTCTCTCTCTTTCTCTGTCCATCTCTTATAATCATCTTACCATTTTACCCTGCAGCCCCTCAGTGGGAGAGACACTGCTAATGAAGTGTCATTAGTCCTGAATGTGTGTGTGTGTGTGTGTGTGTGTGTGTGGCCACTAATATTAGTCACATCCACTGTGCTGCATCTGGGGAGAAAGATGTGATGAGGAGAGTGAAGAGGAGAAGGGAGGAGAGGAGGAACAGCAGGAGGGGAGCGTTGTTTCAGGCCGTCAGGGGAGGAGGAGCTAAAGGGGAGGTGAGGATGAAGGAGGATGAGTGATGCTGGGAGGTTGATAGTAGCTTTGGATGCGGTCGTCGAAGGTGTGGTCGTTCGTAGCCGTCAAGGCTGAACCGAAATGAGACGGTCTGGTCTAGGGAGGATTTTCGGCCTAGCCTGTCGCCTAGCAACCTTAACAACATGAAACGCCTTTCAAAAAAAATTGAGGTTTTAAGACTCTTGGTTTTAACAGTCGTACCTTTAGCTGTACTTTACCAGTACTTACATTTAAAAGTAATATAATCCTCAGGCTCTCGGTCAGCGTTGTTCGCTTTCATCACAGGCATGCAATGAATCTTGGGATACGTCGGGCCGTGAAGGATCCACCCCAGGAAAATAAGGCTGCATTTCTTGGCCGCATTTGAAGGGAGCCTTCGAAATGGGACAGTCTAGTCGCAATCAGTCTTCAGATGCAGCCTCTGAAGGATGCAGCCCCTGAATTGGGAAACAGCTAATACGACTGAGGTGTTAAGGGGGGGGGGCAGCGAAAACCAAGATTGCTTTTACATCTGCAGTGCAGTCTCGTGTTGACTTGGTCACATTTCACAACGTTGGTTTTTAGATAGATTGAAATTAATCATTAAAAGCTGCCTCTAGTTTTCTTTCCGTGTCAGGAAATGTCTTTGTTCTGAGCTGCAGAAAATTTGCTGCCACTCATGTACCAAGCATCTGGGTGGGATATTGGTCAGACCTCGGCTCAAAACGAAGCACCCCGGGGTTGACTGGAAATGACCCGAGAAACCTCCGGCTCAGTAACATCTTGCACTGATTGCTCTGTTCTCATATGACCAAGCAAAGAATGAAACCACCCTGGGGTTACACGGAAGACAGACATGTTCTGATGAGGTAGTAAAAAGGGTTGTTGGGACGTGTTTGAAGCATCGGTATAGTTCTGTCCTTGAGGTTTGGACTTGGGTTTCTCTTGGTGAGAATAATGACATTTTAAGTTTAGGTTTACAACAAATATTGAAACCAGGATCCTGATAATGTGAGCGCATCACAATGTCATTGTCGCAACACAAGGCGTTTTGGTGTCTGATAAGCTTTTTAAACACCTTTTTTTTTGTTACTCCAAATGGACTTCCTGTATCGAATTCATTATTATCAACCCTGCCTTAAACGCCAACACAGCCCCGCCTTGTTTTCAGTCTGAATCTCCACTTAAAGCTATATTACTTTCAGTGTAGTTTTACATCTCCTCTCTCAGGCTTCTCTCTGCAGCTCTTGTAACAACAGGTCGGTGAGCCAATCAGAAGAGAGGAGGCTCTGAGCCTCTCTTCTGATTGGCTGACTGTTTTCTGAGTGATCCAATAAAAATATAGCAGATTTCAGGTAAAAACACTCAGAGAAACC
>NW_019521240.1:2737-4250 GCF_002814215.2 Seriola lalandi dorsalis | reverse complement strand
AGGTGGGCGGGGCTTGGTGACTGCTTTGTTGTGACATCACAAAGTTCCAGAAGTCCTGACGGCTGGTTTTAAGGCTCAGTTTCTGAATACAGGCTGTGTGCATTTCTCTGTGGACTGAGGCTTTGATACTTTCACAGTATTAATATAGAAGCTAGAGCTGATCTATAATCACACTACACATGGACACAGACCTTTAGACTATATGAGACCTTTAAAGCTGCATTTTCTGTTTCTTTATAACGCCTGTTTGTGTAGTTGTGAAGTAAAATTCACGACTCATGTATGTGTTAACTACAATAAAATACAAGTGGGGTTTTAGTGTGACACAGGATGCTCTAGTATACAGTAACAGTAAGAGTGTTAATATATAAAACATCAAATACATACACAGAATAAGAAAACTGCAGCTACAACTGCAGGTGTATTAGAGCTGCAGCAGGTATCGGTGTGTAGGTGGAGCAGACTAAGCTGGTGCCGCAGCTCTGTTTTTAAATGATGCTGACTGAGCTTGGTTTCAGGTGCTTTACTTCAGTGCCTCTGTGTGAGTGCGTTGACGTCTGGTGTCCAGGGGTTAAACCGGTTGAGACTGTACATCATTGCTGCGTCTCTCTCTCTCTCTCTCTCTCTCTCTCTCTCTAATGGCTGCGAGTGTGGTTTTTGTGTGGAGGCGGAGTTTGTTAATGCTTGGTCTTGATACCTCACTGATCCATACCTCCTGAACAGATGCTCAATTGATTAGTAGAATAAAAATGAGCCGGTATTGATTTGCCACTTCCTTGCTCGGATGTATCCTGCCGCGCTGTGAGTTTTTCAGAGGCTTTTTAAAAAGCAGATATGGATGGAAGCTGTTGAGTGCCAAAAATCTTCCTTATATCTGACCACTTCCAATGCTTTTATCACATCCTTCCTCTTCAGTACCATTGATGCTATAATTATATACAAGCCTGGAAAAAAGGCTGATTTCTGGAGAGAAGTTTTGACTCCCTGCTGCACTGGAGGTTCAGGATAACATTTATTCACATGCTCACTCACTGTCCGCCTCTCTCCGGGTCGGGCCACGATGTTGTTTGAAATTTTTTAGGGCTACAACTAATGATTATTTTCATTATCGATTAATCTGCTGATTATTTAAGTAAGTGTTTTTTTTTTTTTTTCTGTATTAAAGAAACAGTGTGACGTCTTCGAATGTCTTTTATTCGACCAACAAAGATATTTAGGTGATGGGGAGGACGACAGAGAAAGGTGGTCTTTTGTGACACATTTCTTTTCTTAAAAAGTATTTCTTTCTCTCCATCCACACGACGTATCTAATCATCTTACTGACCCCCCCCACCTCCACCTCCACCTCGCCTCCCTCCATGTCAGATCTAACAGTGGAGAGCAGAGCTGAGCGGATCAACTGCCTCACTGCCCACTGAGGCTGTGATTGTATGAGTGTGTGTGTGTGTGTGTGTGTGTGTGTGTGTGTGTGTGTGTGTGAGACGCGTTCTGCTTTAATGAGCTATTGTTTGGC
>NW_019521239.1:0-1043 GCF_002814215.2 Seriola lalandi dorsalis | reverse complement strand
GCAGACACAGCTTCATGTTTAATGCACAGCGGTGCTGTCGGTATGTAATGTATGTAATGTATATAATGTATGTAATGTATGTAATGTATGTGATGTGATGTATGTGATGTATATAATGTATGTAATGTATGTGATGTATGTAATGTATGTAATGTATATAATGTATGTGATGTATGTAATGTATATAATGTATGTAATGTATGTGATGTATATAATGTATGTAATGTATGTGATGTATGTAATGTATGTAATGTATATAATGTATGTGATGTATGTGATGTATGTAATGTATATAATGTATGTAATGTATGTGATGTATATAATGTATGTGATGTATATAATGTATATAATGTATGTGATGTATGTGATGTATGTGATGTATGTGATGTATATAATGTATGTAATGTATGTGATGTATATAATGTATATAATGTATGTAATGTATATAATGTATGTGATGTATGTGATGTATGTGATGTATGTAATGTATGTGATGTATATAATGTATGTAATGTATGTGATGTATATAATGTATGTGATGTATGTGATGTATATAATGTATGTAATGTATGTGATGTATGTGATGTATGTGATGTATGTGATGTATGTGATGTATGTAATGTATGTGATGTATGTGATGTATGTGATGTATGTGATGTATGTGATGTATATAATGTATGTAATGTATATAATGTATGTGATGTATGTGATGTATATAATGTATATAATGTATGTGATGTATATAATGTATGTGATGTATGTGATGTATGTGATGTATATAATGTATGTAATGTATATAATGTATATAATGTATGTGATGTATATAATGTATGTGATGTATGTGATGTATGTGATGTATATAATGTATGTAATGTATATAATGTATATAATGTATGTGATGTATATAATGTATGTGATGTATGTGATGTATGTGATGTATATAATGTATGTGATGTATATAATGTATGTGATGTATATAATGTATGTGATGTATGTGATGTATATAATGTATATAATGTATGTGATGTATATAATGTATGTGA
>NW_019521238.1:0-552 GCF_002814215.2 Seriola lalandi dorsalis | reverse complement strand
GGCATAAATAGTTATAAAAACGTCAAAGTATATTAAGGCATAAAAAGTCATAGCATAGTAAAGCATAAAAAGTTATAAAAAGTCATAGTATAGTAAGGAATAAACAGTGATAAAAAAAAAGTCATAGTATAGTAAGGCATAAAAAGTGATAAAAAAGTCATAGTATAGTGAGGCATAAAAAGTGATAAAAAAAAGTCATAGTATAGTGAGGCATAAAAAGTCATAGCATAGTAAAGCATAAAATGTCATAAATAAGTCATAGTATAGTAAGGCATAAAAAGTCATAATATAGTAAATCATAAAATGTCATAAATAAGTCATAGTATAGTAAGGCATAAAAGGTCATAGTATAGTACGGTATAAAAAATTCATAAAAAAGTCATAGTATAGTAAGGAATAAAAAGTGATAAAAAAGGTCATAGTATAGTAAGGCATAAAAAGTCATAAAAAAGTAATAGTATATTAAGGCATAAAAAGTGATAAAAAAGTCATTATAGTAAGGCATAAAAAGTCATAGTATAGGTAAGGCATAAAAAGTCATAAAAAAGTCAT
>NW_019521237.1:0-494 GCF_002814215.2 Seriola lalandi dorsalis | reverse complement strand
AAAAACGTCATAGTATAGTATGGCAAAAAATGTCATAGTATTGTAAGGCACAAAAATTACAAAAAAACGTCATGGTATAGTTAGGCATAAAAATGGCAAAAAAATGTCACAGTATAGTTTGGCAAAAAACGTCATAGTATAGTAAGGCATGAAAATGGCAAATAACTTCTTAGTAAAATATGGCATAAAAATGGCAAAAAACGTCATAGTATAGTAAGGCATAAAAATGGCAAAAAAACGCCATAGTATAGTATGGCAAAAAATGTCATAGTATTGTAAGGCACAAAAATTACAAAAAAACGTCATAGTATAGTTAGGCATAAAAATGGCAAAAAACGTCACAGTATAGTATGGCAAAAAACATCATTGTATAGTAAGGCATAAAAATGGCAAAAAACGTCATAGTATAGTAAAGCATAAAAATGGCAAAAAACGTCATAGTATAGTATGGCATGAAAATGGCAAAAAACGCTTTAGTATACTATGGCATAAAA
>NW_019521236.1:5380-10874 GCF_002814215.2 Seriola lalandi dorsalis | reverse complement strand
AACACAACAACATCACCAGCTGTCTTCAGCTCTTCACCTTCACTCAGCTCTTAAAGGAACAGTAACACATTTTTACACCTCACACACATCACTGGTTCACAGGCCTGACACCAAAAACTACATTACCCATGAGCCTCAGCTGCTGTTACTGATGATCACAGAACACACTTTACCTGCAACAAGCTCACTGACATGTTTTTATCATGATATTACATATTAAATAAACACAGCTACTGTACAGACATGCTACACACATGCTACACATGCTACACATGCTACACACATGCTACACACATGCTACATATGCTACATACATGCTACACATGCTACATACATGCTACACATGCTACACATGCTACATACATGCTACACACATGCTACATACATGCTACACAGTTTTTAAGCGGCAGCTTTACTTCTCTCCACACTTCTTCTGCTTCACAACAACACTTCCTGTTCCTCTGAATCACATGTCACTAAACTAACCAATCAGAGAAGAGGAAGACTGACTAAACTACAGAGATTGATTCAGGAGGTTGCACATGTATATTTTAAATTAATTTTAAACTTGTAAATATGTAAATAATAATTGTATAAACATAAATATGTAAATAATTAACTTGTTTTTAGATACTTCATGTTGTAACTCAGAACATTGCTCTTTATAGAATTGTGTCTGATATTTACATGAAACTATATTTATTCCCACAACAACATATAAACAACATATTACCCCTCACAGTCAGAGCTCCCTCATGATCAGAGTCTGTAGTGAATCTAGAACCACAGATCTATGTAGAAAGTATCAACAGCCTCTCTGACATTAAAACATGGAGGATTAATCCTTCATGAATGTGTCGGAGCAGGGAGAGAGTATCTTCTGTCTGCTGCCATGACCTCAGTCAGTGAAGTGGCAGCTCAGGTTCCTTTATAACCTCCTAAGTTTAAAAGGATGTACACTGTCCTGTCATAATAAAACTACAACAACATCCCACTAGTACACACTCACACACACACACTCCTCTGCAGTCGGGCTCATTGATTATCCCATTATATGAGTCCTGCTCTCATTTAACCCTGAGGTTTTACAGTTGACTCCCTCGAGGTTTTTCTGTCCGATTCTTTGGGCCTTTCGTTCGCAGCGTTCAGCTGCACAGGCCAGAGGCTGCGACACACAGCCAGCACCCGGAGCTGTAGAGAAACACTCAGTCAGGCCTCTGAGCCTCCAGCACTCTGCTGCTTTTAATATCCCATCTCTTCTGGAAGTGTCCTGTGGAGCTTCTCTTGTGAGTTTCCCTAAGAGGAAAAATAAAGGAGGATTAAAACAAATGAAAACTCACAGACTCTGTGCTAAGACACAGTTTTAAAGTGAAATTGTGTTTGTGTGGACGTAGCCTAAGATTTAAAGTGGATGAATAGATGAGCAGTGTACGGAGGGAGGAGTGACGTCAGTACTGCTCAGTGTAATCAGTGAAAAATCTGCCTCGATTCATCTGTGGTTTTGTGCCAAATAGAAGGTTTTTTAGAAAAGTCGACAAAACACAAAAGTGAACGTTGTGTGTTCACTGAGTGATGTCACATGAATAAAGTTTTCTCCTCTCGTGACGTCATTCCAATTCAACATGGCGACAGCATCCTCTAATTGTTGGGATGATTACATCCACCACACGGCAGGTTTATTTCTGCAGCTGCATTCAGACACTAAAGCTTCACAGAGGCGGGAAATACATTACAATACAACACGGAGAACACATTAAAGGAGCATTTAAAAACAATAAAAACTCATTTGGATAAATGAAAATATTAAAGTTGTAGAACTGAATTGAAGGTGATGAAGGCGCCTGGTGAACGTCAGATGGACAAACCTCTTCTCTCCGACAGTGACCACGTGTCAGACTTCATGTGAACGTATGTGTGTTTTCTAAATTATACAGCAGCAGTGTTGTGATTACTTAATGTCTTCCAGAGAGCCGTGAGCCTGTGAGCTGATCTGCTGCTGATGATCTCCCATCATGCCTCAGTCCCCGCAGAGCCGAGCACAGCACACAAGTCACTCATTGGCTCCATAATTACTTAATTAACTTTTTGTCTCTAATCGTTAAGGAGGTAACGGCTCTGATAAAAAGACAGTCAGCTCGAACAGCCGGCTAATCAAAAATCAATAATCCATAGGACGCCATTAAGAGGTTTCAGTGAAGAGTTTGGATTCTCTCTCGTCTCAGGTCTGAAGAGCCGCAACACTCACCGGAGTGTTTTCTGACAAGAAGAAGAACAAACCACAGAAGAAGAAGAAATGAACTGAGTGTATTTAACCTCTTTATTTCCTCTAATGAAGCAGCTTCATTAAATCTCTCAACACTCACTGATGTTTTTTCTTATTTTACAGTATTTTATTTTAAAAATTAAAGTAAAAGTTTTAATTTTTAATTTTTATTCCTCCATGTTGGCGACAGTCAGAGCGGCAGCCATTTTGTTTTCAGGTTGTCGGTCCGTCTCATTCTCGTGGACACGATGTCTCAGAAACACCTCGATGGAATTTCTTCAAATTTGGCGCAAACGTTCACTAGGACTCAAGGATGAACTGATTAGACATTGGGGGTCAAAGGTCAAATGTCAATGTCCCTGTGACCTCAAAAAACACTTTTAACCATAACTCAAGACTTCACAGCAATATGTCAAACTTTCACACAAAGTGTTGATACTTTATGACTCTGGATAAACAGGAAGTGACCTGGAACTAGTCTGAGTGGAGGAGGAAGACATTCTAGTTTTATTTCAGATTCATGAGATTCCTAGATGTTGAACACGTGACTAAACATCTTCTCCTCTCTCTCTTCATCCCTTCCTCCTCCTCTCTGATTGGCCGTCATCACCACAACAACTACAGCATGTAAGTGGGTTATTGATCGCCGCCTCTGACAGATATTGAGCAGAGTGGAATCAGCTCTGTGAAATGAGTCTGCTGCCTCTGTGTTGGATCTTCACTCTGTGTTTCTCTGACCTCTCATGCTGCTCTCACCCTCCCATCACTCGTCGCTCTGAAGGGGGTAAGTCATGATTTTAATGCACCTTTAAAATCCTGCACAACTGGGGCGTCGAGTGGCGCAGTGGGTTGAGCAGGCGCCCCATGTGTAGAGGCTACAGGCCTCGCTGCAGCAGGACACGCCCCCTCTCTCTGCCTCCCCGTTTCCTGTCTCTCTACTGTCCTGTCCAATAAATGTAAACAGACACAACACAAACAACTTCACCAACATCTTCATTAGTTTTTATGACGTCAAAATCACATGATCAGATATTATTACAAAAATGTGCTATTAGCTGTTAGCTTAGCCTTCAGGTCCGCCACTCTTTAGTGTCCCCTGACTGACTGACTGATGACTGACTGACTGACTGACTGACTGATGATGACTGACTGACTGACTGACTGATGACTGACTGACTGACTGACTGATGACTGACTGACTGACTGATGACTGACTGACTGACTGACTGATGACTGACTGACTGACTGATGACTGACTGACTGAATGAATGAATGAATGAATGACTGACTGACTGACTGACACACATTTTCAAAATAAAAGAACATTCATTCGACTGACTAAGAGCTGCTTCAAAGTAAGAGTCCGTCATAGAAATGTAGTGGAGAAGAAGAACAACATTCGTCTTTAAGTGTAAAGGAGGAACCGTCAAAATAAAAGTCAAGACCAGATACTGAAAATACACTGAAGTACAGAACGCACACAAACATGAGTGTGATGTTATTCCTCAGTATCAAAACATTGTCAGTGTTCAACTCGGCGCCATCTTGGATCTGAGGCCTCTCTTGATCGTCCCTCTCTCTCTGGACCTCCTGCTGCTGTGACCTCTGATATCAAACACATAAAAGAAGCTCCACCCTCCAGCTAAATGTCAAACTGTCTGTTTACGTCTGTATCAGTCCTGAACAGGAAGTCCTGAGCAGGAAGTCCTGAACAGGAAGTCCCGACGCTCTGATTCCTGAACGTGGCGATGAGGACTCTGGTGTCAGAGTGCAGTCCTGACCGTTTACCAGCTGTTACTCTCCATCTTTCCTCTAATCAGTCAGTGTGTTGTCACTTGACTCAGCGTCATCTGTGAAGACACAGATATATATATTTCATCATATACAGTCTGAGATGAAGGGAACATGAGGTGGATGTTGACAGGACGGCAGAGGAGGAGGAGGAGGAGTGTGACAGAGTGTGTTTCACAGCGTTTGATAATCTTTTTGTTCTGCACATCAAACGGCCTCCAGGGCCCATTTAAAGTCAAGATGGAGATGAGAGTTTAGAGACACGGCGTTCTGTAAACTACAGAACCGTCCTCCTAATCAGCACAGACTTCAAACGTCTGCTCTGTCAGTTACAGGCCGGACTGACAGCGACGGGAGCGTCTGTTCGTCTCCCACGCTGACGGCAGCTCCAGATGACGGGCGGCCGGTCCGCCGGGACGCCACGGTGTTAATGTGAACAAACGACAGACTCACTCTCCATCATACTGTCGATTCACTGATGATCCACAGACAGAGACTCTGTCAGTGGATCAAACCACAGACAGAGAGCACAGTGGACAGATGATGGACACACTGAGATTCCTGCAGACAGACTCAGAGTTATTGGAGCTGACAGACTGAGGACAGACTGACACTCACAGCAGTTAACTGTTCTGTAAAGAGAAGACATCAATAATACAGTCAGCTGATCAGCTGATCGATCACATGATCAACATCTCCACATCTCATTCATTTATCATTTAAAACCACTTTAAACTGTTTCCTCCATCTGGACCAGAAGTTTGTTACTGGATATAATTAAACACAGAAACTACACTTGTCCTCTCAGTAGTTAGTCAGGAGGCCGTGATAATAATAATGATAATAATTATAATAATGATAATGATAATAATTATAATAAGGATAATGATAATGACAATAATAATAATAATGATAATAATAATAATGACAATAATTATAATAATAATAATGACAATAATGACAATAATAATAATAATAATTATTATTATTATTATAATGATAATAATAATGATGATAACAATGACAATAATAATAATAATAACTATTATTATTATAATGATAATAATAATGATGATAACAATGACAATAATAATAATAATAACTATTATTATTATAATGATAATAATGATAACAATGACAATAATACTTATAATAATAATAATTATTATAATAATGATAGTAATAATTATTATTATTATAATAATGATAATAATAGTGATAATAATAATAGTGATAATAATGATAATAATAATAAAACAAATACAATATAACAACAATATATCAATATTACAACTACAATATAAAAGCTGTAACAACAATGTTGGTTTTCACTTTAAAATGAATTCAAATCTTTTATCTGAGGTCTGTGCACATGATCCAGTGTGTGGTGGAGGATCACATGGTTTGTGTGTGTTCACAGTAACGTGTGTGTGTGTGTGT
>NW_019521236.1:3598-4916 GCF_002814215.2 Seriola lalandi dorsalis | reverse complement strand
ACAAAGACCCCCCCAAACCTCTGACTGACAGGTCCGGTCCAACCCCCCCCCCCACACACACACACACACACACACACCTCCACCCTCCTCCACAGGACGAGGGGAGGCGGGGAGTTCATATTGCTGCTAATGAGGCCCACCAGAGCCTTCAGCCGTCGGGGGGGGGCTTCTGATGCAAATGGATGTGAGCATCCCCCACACACACAGACACACCTCAGTCCCCCCCCCTCAGACAGCCATATGCTGGGAGTCAGAGCGTGGACACAGGTGGTCTGCAGGGTCACGTCTCCAGACTCCGCCTCTACACTAAACATGTTTCACAGAGGGGGGAGGGGCCGGTGGCAGTCGCCTCAGCAACCAAACAAAAACCTGAGTCACAGCAGACCTCTGACCTGTCAATCAAACGTCTGAGCAGTCGTCATCGTTTCAATCATTTACAGGAAGAACAAAGATCTTCGCTGCACTGTGACGACTCACCTGCTTGTTTCCTGTTGGACTCACGATGCAGCTTTTTCATTGGCTGCAGTCGACCCACAGGAAGTAGACTCTTTCAGGACACAGTGGACGTGGTGTCAGTCATGATGAGGAGGCTGCTGTCCCCCCACCAAACCCACACACACGTTATCTTAAATAATCACCCCCCCCCGGTTTCTCCTGAGGCCTTGTTCTGAGCCTCAGTTTGCAGGGAGACCATGAGGACTGGGGGGGGAGGGTACATCAGTCACATGATCAGTCCAGATGTGTGACGTGTGTCTCTGTCTCTGTGGACAGACGCTAAGACCGGCCTCAGAGACTACCACGGCAAGACGGCGGTTCAGTACTGGAGCGGCTGCAGCGACGTCTTCACCACGCCAGACTGTCAGTCAGGTGAGAGGACACAGTCACACTGCAGTCACTCTCTTCTTCTCTGGTTAAATTCAAGTTTAAGTTTAAAGTGGAACACGTGGAAACACGTGACGTTTGAATGACTGTGTTGTTAACGAGTCTGTCCTCCTGTAACGATCCCTCGGGTTGTCTGTGCAGCAGCTTATTATGACATCATACTTAGGTTTTGTTGCAAGGCAATATCTAGTGGTCGTAGTAATTCTGTAGTTGTCACACCTAAGACACGCCCCTAGCTGCCAGTAGCTCCTCCCTCAGAGGAAGCTGATTGGTCTGAACTGGAAGCTTGAAGCCCAGACAGATGATCGATCAGCTAACTTATTACATCACAGACTATTTACATAGATTCGGATGTCGTGGTTCCATCAGGTTCCATCAGTTTCTATCAGGTTTCATCAGTTTCAATCAGGTTTCATCAGGTTCCATCAGGTTCCAT
>NW_019521236.1:523-3197 GCF_002814215.2 Seriola lalandi dorsalis | reverse complement strand
TCCCTCAGGTTCCCTCATGTTTCATCATGTTTCACCAGGTTTCATCAGGTTTCATCAGGTTCCCTCAGGTTCCTTCATGTTTCATCAGGTTTCATCAGGTTCCCTCATGTTTCATCATGTTTCGTCAGGTTTCATCAGGTTCCCTCAGGTTCCCTCATGTTTCATCATGTTTCACCAGGTTTCATCAGGTTTCATCAGGTTCCCTCAGGTTCCCTCATGTTTCATCATGTTTCGTCAGGTTTCATCAGGTTCCCTCAGGTTCCCTCATGTTTCATCATGTTTCATCATGTTTCGTCAGGTTTCATCAGGTTCCCTCAGGTTCCCTCATGTTTCACCATGTTTCACCAGGTTTCATCAGGTTCCTTCATGTTTCATCATGTTTCATCATATTTCACCAGGTTTCATCAGGTTTCATCAGGTTCCCTCAGGTTCCCTCATGTTTCATCAGGTTTCATCAAGTTCCATCATATTTCACCAGGTTTCATCAGGTTCCTTCATGTTTCATCAAGTTCCATCATATTTCACCAGGTTTCATCAGGTTCCTTCATGTTTCATCATGTTTCATCATATTTCACCAGGTTTCACCAGGTTTCATCAGGTTCCCTCAGGTTCCCTCATGTTTCATCATGTTTCCTCAGGTTTCACAGGTTCCATCAGGTTCCATCAGGTTCCATCAGGTTCCATCAGGTTCCATCAGGTTCTCTCAGGTTCCCTCATGTTTCATCATGTTTCATCATATTTCACCAGGTTTCACCAGGTTTCATCAGGTTCCCTCAGGTTCCCTCATGTTTCATCATGTTCCCATATGTTTCATCATGTTTCCTCAGGTTCTCTCAGGTTCCCTCATGTTTCATCATATTTCATCATATTTCACCAGGTTTCATCAGGTTTCATCAGGTTCCCTCAGGTTCCCTCATGTTTCATCAGGTTCCTTCATGTTTCATCATGTTTCATCATGTTTCCTCAGGTTTCACAGGTTTCATCAGGTTCCATCAGGTTCCATCAGGTTCCATCAGGTTCTCTCAGGTTCCCTCATGTTTCATCATGTTTCATCATATTTCACCAGGTTTCACCAGGTTTCATCAGGTTCCCTCAGGTTCCCTCATGTTTCATCATGTTTCATCATATTTCACCAGGTTTCATCAGGTTCCATCAGGTTCCTTCATGTTTCATCATGTTTCATCATATTTCACCAGGTTTCATCAGGTTCCATCAGGTCTTCTGGTGTAAATGTTTCATGGTCTGGGTCTTGTTGAACTCCAGTATCAGACCTGCGGTGTGACTGGACTGTCGGTGTGTTTCAGGTGGGAGGTTCTCTCGAGGACGGCGGACTCAGCGTTACGTTCTGCCGTCTCTGCTGTCTCGTTCTCGCAGTCAGGGTCAGCTCCACCTGGACTTTGGGACAGTGTCTCAGTCGTCTTCTCACGATGTGTTGGACCTTCAAGTCTGACCTTCAGCCTCCTGCTTCTCCTGGACAACGAACATGGTCCAACATATCCCAAGATGCATTGCGCTCCGGTAATGAAAACAGTATGGCAGCAGACAACAGCTGGAGATCAGGAAGTGTCTCACACTTTACTGTGTAAAAACTCTCAGAGATGAAGAGGCGTGAAGCTCGAGCAGCTGCTGGAGACAGAGTCTGACTGAAAGAAATCCAGGTTCATGTTTAGAGATAAAAGTGTCTCTGTAGCAGAGACAGAGTCCGGCCAGACTGGCCTGAGTCTGGCCCGTATGTGGCAGGATTGTCAGGTCTACCTCCACATCTGGACCAGTTCAGGTACACACAGAGGAAATCTTGACGCTGTCAGACAGAGGATAACAGCTGGAATCTGACCAGATGTGGAAGTATATGTGGGCCAGACTCGGGCCGATAACCCAGGCCTATGTTGGGCCAGAAGTTTTATTTTGCTATCAGCTGCTGTGGTGTCTTCAGTGTGTCTCCCTCTCTCTCCCTGTCTCTCTCCCTGTCTCTCTCCCCCTCCCCCTCTCTCATAAATGTCTTCATTAACTTCAGTCCATTGGCTGCTCACAGCATGGAGCTCGTTATCTGCCTTAATAAGGAGGAGCAGCAGCGTTTGTGTGAAGACTCACTCAGCTGATAACTAACAGAGACTGAACTGAGTCCACATGTGACTGAAGAACATTCACAGCAGACCAACATCAGAGGACAGGTCCACAGGTCTTCAGGTCCACATGTCCAGGTCTCTGCACATCTGTATTAACATTTACAGCTGTTTAGTTTCCTTGTCCCTTTGTGTCTCACACACAGTGGACATGTGTTTATGAATGAGGAGAATATCAGGAAAATAAAAACGTTGATGAGACGTGTTGAGCTTTAGTAACATGTTTCTTTGAAGCTGCTCATCGACATGATCAGGTTTTATTAATTGTCTTGCTTCTGTTTGGAAAATAATCATGCTCCCATCATGCTTTGGGTGGATCAAAACAAGTATAATGTCAGCTGTGAGCTACAGCTTCAGCCCAGTGTTTTCATTCCTCCGCCCGGCGACAGTCAGAGCGACAGCCATTTTGTTATCAGGTTGTCCACCTGTCTCAGAAATACCTCGACAGAACTTTTTCAGATTTGGCACAAACATTCACTAGGACTCAAGGATGAACTGATCAGAGTTGATGATGGTGTTGTTTGTGGTAGCATAGGCAAGATAAAGAAAAT
>NW_019521236.1:0-349 GCF_002814215.2 Seriola lalandi dorsalis | reverse complement strand
TGAGTGACTGTCGTGTGTCAGACTGATGAAGGTGTTTCTTCAGTAGTTGAGCTTCAGGGCCACAGTTTCTCTTTCTCCTCTGTCCTCTGTCTCTGCTGTATCTCAGCTCCGTCACTGAGCTCAACTCTCCTCGTGCTTCACAGCAGAGCGTCTGACTGACAGCCGCTCCGTCAGTCAGGCGCTCTGCGGTGGCGCTCTGCGGTGGCGCTCTGCGGTGGGGCTCTTCAGTCGTCCTGGAGCGATGTGTTTCCTCTTGTAAAGGTGTTCCCAGCAGGCCTGCAGAGAGCCAGCAGCCACACACACACACACACACACACACACACACACACACACACACACACACACACAC
>NW_019521235.1:8382-9638 GCF_002814215.2 Seriola lalandi dorsalis | reverse complement strand
ACTCAAGTTTTTCTGAGATTTCTTTTACCACCAGCTGATATCACACACCTGAGAGTGACGGAGAGATGGCGGATCAGTTGGGTCTGGCGGAAACCCAGACCTCTCCTGGCCTCATGTGGACGAGCTCCAGGACAGAGAAGGTTGCTGCTGTCATTTCCGGCGCCATCTGCAATTTAACAAAACGACAGAAGCGTGTGAACAAACGGATCTTAAGAAGCTGCAACAATTATCTGGGATTATTTTAGACTCTACGTCTTTACGGACAAACGAAGAAACAGACCTGTATATCCACACACCTGAAGACTGATGCACTAATGTCAACTCAACACGCGTAGACAGAGCAACAACCTACGAGATATCAAAGGGGAAATGAAAGGTCACTCCAGGGCAAATCTAATTTACTGCCTCCCGGTGATAAGTGATATTACAGCTCAGAGAGCAAGTCCCGTCTGGCGAGTTCACGTCCTGATCTGCAGAGATGTCATCCAAGCGTAAATACGAACATACAGACAGTGTCTCTGTGTGTGTGTGTGTGTGTGTGTGTGTGTGTGTGTGTTTTACTGACTGATAGCGACACCCAGACTTCACACGATCAAAGGTTGTTGCCTTTGCTGCTGAAAGAAAACACTGATCACTAAACGAGGCCCTGTTGTGATTCAGGTGACAGGAAGTCAGGAGGGAAATTTGGGAGAAAATGCAAATAAGCTGCTGATGTCTTCTCTAAAATACTAAAATATAAAACCTTCTGCAGCCAGAGACCCTGCAGAGACAGAGTCTGAGTCGACTTTCTGCTCCCAGGTGAGAAAATGGACCAAATCTTTTCTGATCGTTCCTGTTCACTGATCCATTTTTATTTGCTTCTGTGCTGTCAGCTACATGCTCCTTTTATTCCACACAATTTATTAAACAAACAAACAAAAACACTCAAACAAGCACAAAACCGAAATAATGAATTTCTGTTTCCACTATTAAAGGCTCGGGTCGTTCGTCGCCCTGAGGTTTGCTTCCTGATTCAGCAGCACATTACCTGAACCAGAACCAGATCAAGACCCCGATCAAATAGAATAAAGGTTTCACAAATCAGCAGCTGTGTTTTAAAGAGTCTTCAGCCTCTCTGGGGTTCGGATGTAGACCAGGTGGGACATTTGTAAGTGTGGTGGGTTTTGATCTAGAGCCAGAAAAACGCAGTGAAACGTCCCTTTGTTGCTTTTTTTTGCATTGGAGTCTGGAGTGTGAGGAACACTTCCCCATCTTAT
>NW_019521235.1:1413-3177 GCF_002814215.2 Seriola lalandi dorsalis | reverse complement strand
GTCCCCACAACTGGAGGTAACGTCCTCATTTCAACCAACAGCTGTGACCGTACTTCGCATTTCGAGAACCAGACGACAATAACAGGTGGTGATGAAAACCGTCACAGTCCAGTTTGTGCAGAAATAAACCAGGTTCCTCCACCGGGGGTTGAGGAGCATCGCGTCGTCCAGCTCGTCCGGGACGTGAGACAGTTTCAGGACACCTTCATGGTCGACGCTACACATTCACCTCCTCCACCTACTTCTGCAGCCTTCAGGCGTCTATTGGCTTTAATTCGTTTTGAACTGAGCGGACTCTAATAATAGCGTGTGCGCATCCTACAGTGATTCAGTGTCGCACCAGGATAGCGGGAGTGTGCCGCCCCACTGTGCTGACCCGGTTTCTCTGAGCTGTGGGACCTCCAGCCTGAATATTTACAAGCTCCAGCCCAGATCGAGAAGCACAATCATTACTAATACTGTTCGTTCAAACCTCTGCAGCTCGGCTGTTAACCACAACCAGGAGGAGGGAGCACATCAGTCCAGTTTTAGCTGCGCTGAACTCGCTTCCTGGTACATTTACAACTGATTTCAAGCTCCTCCTCCTTATATACGAAGGCATTTATTGGCAAGGACCAAGCTACTCGTTAAATCCCTGATTATATATGTACCTCCAAGAACACTGAGGTCATCTTCTTTTAAATATCTTCTTATTTAATGATTTATTCATTATTTGATCTCATCTTACATTAATGTTTTTCATTTTAGATCAATGCTTTTAACATGGTTTTATGTTCTTTTTATGTCTTTTCATGTGAAGCACTTGGTGCTACATTTCTTGTATGAAAGGTGCTGTACAAATAAAGTTTATTATTATTATTATTATTATTATTATTATTACTACTGACATTCACATGTCACATGTTTGCATCTCATGTTACTGATCAGTGATTTGGCATTAAGCGCTCTGAAGATATCTGGCAGCAGCTCAGTTTTAGGTGTTGAAGATGAAGGTTTGATAAAAACCTTTATTTATTCGGGGAGACTCTGCGAGGTAAACGCTCTCTCGCAGCACCATGAGGCTCCACGGAGTGAACGCAGGAAGTATGTGGAAAAACAGGCCCGGCTTCTCCTCACTGGATTGTCACACCTCGGCATGTGACAAATACAACTTCCATATGTATGCGATAATAAGTATATCATGATGTTTGGGCTGGACTGTATCGAGAGCGGATTTTTAAAAGATGTGGAGGTGTTTTGTTTTTTTGTTTGTTTTTTTTACTCATGACCTGAACTTTCCAGAATTATCAACCGCAATCACACCGACAGTGTGGACCTGAACGCCACTGAAGGGTCGCGCCTGTTTCTGTCCTGCCAGTCTTTCCACTTCTGTTTGCCAGTTTCTCTTTGTGACTCACCTGCCAAGAGCTCGTCATCACAAATCAATTTACCTCATTACCTTCACAGGTCAAAATAACTAAATATCAGTTAGTTGGAATTTTAATCCCAGACTGATGGTAAAGAAGATGATAATTAAAATCTGGTGCGGCAGAAACAGAAAGACAGTATTTGAATCTATATAATATATAATGAATCTTGGGATAGGTTTGGCTGTGGAGGATCCACCCGGCTGGATCCTCGGACGCATTTGAAGCAGCCTTAGAAATGTGACGGCCTTGTTGCACCGCTGTGACTGCGACTGCAGCCTCTGGATGGAGACGCAGCTACAGACTTGGTAAAGACCAAAAACGACACAATCAACCTTTAACATAAATATAAATTCTT
>NW_019521235.1:0-1105 GCF_002814215.2 Seriola lalandi dorsalis | reverse complement strand
TGTTAATATTTGATTTCTATGGTTTTAACTCGTGTATATATTATAAATATTTTAGCTGATGCAACAACAGAAGCTGTGTCTGTTACTGATGCTTTAGTAGAGAAACTGCACTATTTTCTATTTTGTGTCGTACCACTTTTTCTACACGTTGTCACTTTTCTAATGTGAATGCAGCACATACTCAAATACAGGTTTAAGTCTTTTCAGGGTGTTAAACTTTAATGTTACAGGAATTTGAAGTAGAATTTGTTTTGGATTTACCTGAAAATTTAATTCATTTTCTTCCAATTGTAAAAAACTTGAGATTATTTTAGTCTTTTATCCTGTAATGTGTGTTTAACATGTGTTTTATGTTTGATTCCACGGTTTGAAGCTCCTTCTTTAGTTGAATGTGTGAAACTGTGAAGCTGAATGAGTGTCAGAGGAAACACAGGACGTAGGCCTCACCTGTCCGGCCCTGCCCAGTTCCAGCTCCATCAGGGCGACCGGGCCGCTGTGGGCTGCGTCCCCCCGGCCGGCGGCGGTCTGGAGGTCCACCCTCCAGGAGAGGCCCCTGAGTCCGGGCTCCCAGCGGCTCTGAGACAGCAGGCTCTCCCTCACCCGGACCCGCTGGCTCTTCCAGAAGCGAGAGAGGGCGGCGGCCTGTTCGGCGTTCACCCCGCCGCTGCCCTGCTTCCTGGTCTGAGCTGTGAGGAAGGCCTCCAGCTGGGCGTGGTCCATGTCTGCTGTGGCGATAGACTGAGGAAGGAGGGAGAAGAGGAAGAGGAGGAGGAGGAGGAGGAGGAAGATCAGCTGAGGTGCAACACAAAAGCTGCAGCACCAATACAACAGATCACTGTCACTTTATTAGGTACACCTGGCTAAAGCTGATGCCGTCTAACACTAAGTCCTCCCTTCATGTTGATGTTGATACGACTTTTGGGTTATTTTGGAGGCTGTAGTTTGTGCTGCTGTTGAATTATATATATTATATATATTTTGTCCCACCTATTTATATCAGTTTGGATATACAGTAAACAACAGAAACACCTCAGTAACATGATAAAATACAATAAACAAGCTGCGCATTATCTCACTGTTGTTTTCTTGTATATAGTATTTATGT
>NW_019521234.1:0-712 GCF_002814215.2 Seriola lalandi dorsalis | reverse complement strand
ACATTTTTTTATGTTTTTATGCCATACTATACTATGACATTTTTTGCTGTTTTTATGCCATACTATACTATGATGTTTTTATGCAATACTATACTATGACGTTTTTTGCTGTTTTTATGCAATACTAAACTATGACGTTTTTTTGCTGTTTTTATGCCATACTATACTATGACGTTTTTTGTCGTTTTTATGACATACTATATTTTGATGTTTTTTGCTGTTTTTATGCCATACTATACTATGACTTTTTTTTGCTGTTTTTATGTGATACTATACTATAACGTTTTTATGCCATACTATACTATGACGTTTTATACTGTTTTTATGCCATACTATACTATGACGTTTTTTTGCTGTTTTTATGTGATACTATACTATGACGTTTTTATGCCATACTATACTATGACGTTTTATACTGTTTTTATGCCATACTATACTATGACGTTTTTTTGCTGTTTTTATGTGATACTATACTATGACGTTTTTATGCCATACTATACTATGACGTTTTATACTGTTTTTATGCCATACTATACTATGACGTTTTTTTGCTGTTTTTATGCCATACTGTACTATGACATTTTTTGCTGTTTTTATGCCATACTATACTATGACGTTTTTTGTCGTTTTTATGACATACTATATTTTGATGTTTTTTGCTGTTTTTATGCCATACTATACTATGACGTTTTTATGCCATACTGTACCATGA
>NW_019521233.1:4846-5606 GCF_002814215.2 Seriola lalandi dorsalis | reverse complement strand
AACACATCTGGAAGTGTTTAGACAGAATACATAAAAAAACACAACTATTATATAAAAATAATCTTTAGAAAATTAAAATTTTGTTAAATTTTTCTTTTATTTGCCATTTACATCCAGATATTTTACCAGCCTGTCACGAAATCCAGATGGGGGACAAATGAAAGGAAAAACAACAAAGCGTGTTAGTAATGTGATGTTCTACCACGACACACATCACAGTAAAATCTCCTATAGGTGTTTAACCACCCGGAGGACCCCTAAAATCCTACACAGGAAACCCTCTGGAGAATACGCAAACTCCAAACTACCTCTAGAAACGCCCCAGTAACCACCACCTGCTCCGAATGGAGCCTAGAACCTTCTTAATGACTACTAGAAACCATCCATAGCACCTCAATCACCACTTCAGCCTTCTAAACAACCCCTAGAACCTCGTAAAGGACCTGTAGAACTTTCTTATTGACTACTAAAACCTGAACCTCTTCAATGATCAGTTAAGCCTGTTAAACAACCCTTAGAACTACCTTAGAACCTCTGGAGCCTTATTTAGATTCTGTAAATAATGTTCTGACCTGGTGAATGAAATTAAAGTAAAACCCAACATAAAGTGTGTTTGTAAGTCTTGAACCAGGTTTTTCCTTTATTTTGCCGCCTGTATGTATTAAAGTTTCTCCTCTGGAGCAAAGCCTTGTATTTCTTGTGTTTCCTGGGCAGCTGGAAAACACCCTGACGTGCCTCCTGTCACATTCTGTTGTGATTT
>NW_019521233.1:1233-4599 GCF_002814215.2 Seriola lalandi dorsalis | reverse complement strand
GCGGGGGGGGGGGGGTTACAGTACAGTAAGGTTCACCATGTCATCACATCCTCCTGTTTTTTCAGCACAGACACTAATAGTAAAAACTTCTAAAAGTGGAGAAAGTGGGAGTGTAATGTTGATTCCTTTATTATGGATAAAAACAGTATTATCTAATTAGTCTGGCAACAATAATCAATTTAAAATGCTTTAAATCACAACAATTAAATTAAATTAAATTGAATGTACTTTCTCCAGTGCGAGGGAGGAATAGTTGAAGCTGGGTCTGACAGTACGACTGCTGTGCTGCCAGTGTAAATACTAAAACTCACCTCAGCTGGGAGTGAAATGTGTGATCACGACCGTGAAGCCAAACATCAGCAAACGAATTCTCAAAAGCAAGAAGTTTTAATTTTAATTTGATTATATCCGAAATAGTTTGTAGGAGATCTTCAGTCTTTTGCTGTTTCTTGTCTTCGAACTATCCTAGTCTTTTTTCACCTTTTAGGCACATAAGGGAAGTTTTATTACACATACACCGTTAGTCTTTGGCTAATGAATTGTGCTTTCTTAAATTTAATAGAGAAAAAAAAAATGATATCCTTTATTAATTGAATCAGCTCTAATCATTGCTAATCCTTAAATTCCCTTTTACCAAAACCTGGTAACTTAATGCTTGTTTTCTATTTTTCTTGAGGTCCTGGAAACAATCACATATACTTCAAGTTCTGCAAATGTATAGAACTACTTTCTTTTTTTAAAATGGATTTTAACTCCCTTTAAAAAAATCCAAGAAATAGCAGGAAGCACAACTTTACAAAACAGCAAATATAAAAAGAAACACACACACACACAAACACACACCACCAGGCTGACTTAATTTAAAATTTTTGTTTTCTCTTTTAACCGTATCTAAGGACTTTTATTTAGCATTTTGAATTGGATATGTGGCGAGGCCTGTTCACAGAGGCTTTCATGTTAACAGTTTGTCCTTTTACCACAAATAGAGACACATGTCCAACAGGAATACATGATGTTATTTGCTCACACCGTTCAAACCCGGTGTGACGTGATAATGAAGCTCTCAGTGTGAACGCTCAGAGAGAGAGACCCCTGATTCAACAAGAGACCAGAGGGGCCCCAACCTCCTCCTGCACACAATAGTGCTGGGAACTCAGTCAGCTGTGTGTGTGTGTGTGTGCGTGCGTGCGTGCGTGTGTGCGTGTGTGTGTGTGCGTGCGTGAGAGCCCCCCCCCATGCTTAAACTAAACAAATCACCCACAGTGTGTGTGTGGAATGGGTACTGCATGATGAGGGTTAGGGTTCAGGGGTATCCAGCCTCTCTGGAGACTACAGATTGCTGTTACCACACACACACACACACACACACACACACACACACACACACAGGATGGGTAATTTGTCTCACTTGAAAATGGGGGGGATGGTGGCCCGTTGCATCTGTGTTCATCTCACATTTCTCTCAAATTTTGCAGCAGGTGAAACAATTTGAAAACATTAATTGAGACTCAACCAACTGCTGATTTTGATTCTGTTTCATATTTACCTGTAATACTCCGTCACACAGACTGTGTTGATCGTACCGTCTACACCAATTTCTCACCTTGAGCAGTGAGAAACGCCACTTAAACATTTTACTACGTCAGGCATTAGTGAGAACTGGGACTGTTGATTGAGTGTGAACTGGTCGATTTGGATCATCTCTACAAGAAAAGCACAGGTACAAACATTTTTAAAACCCATTCACATAATTTGACATTAAAACGTCTGAGTGCAGAACTGGGAGAGATGCTGAGAAATCATCTTATTTTCTGCTGCAGTGTTTGTTTTCTTGAACCTCCTTTGTGACTGGACTGCAACAGTAGGGCCAGCCCTGTAAACGTGAGTGTTGCTGACTGAGTGACTGAGTGAGTGATAAGGTTACACCGTCGGTTGGCCGGAAGAGTGTTGGAGTTTCCCTGCTTTTCAAAAAAGCACCTAGCAACAAACCTCAGCTACTGCTCCTGACTTTGTCTCTGATCATTTTACAGTAAAAACGTCTGAATTCATCCGCTCAGTCTTTTTTTATCGTGGTTATAAAATCAGGATTTTAGCAGCAGCTCTGAGGGACTGCTGGTTAACGTGTCGTCTTAATGGACCACGTTTCAGTTACTGTTTCAAACCTGTGACAGAGCGCTGTGGTTGTACGTGAGGTTTTTGCTTCTCCCAGACTGAAAGACTAAAACCACACATGCAGTGTTTTGATTTCTTCTCCTGTTCCTTCTTTATTGTCCTCTTTTCTACCCTCTTCATAATCTCTCTCCTTCACCTTCCTCCTGACTGTCCTCTCTCCATCCTTTCCTCTTGTCTCCTAACATCCTCTTTTTTTCACCTTGCTTCTTCCCCTCTCCTCCTCCTCCTCCCTTTGTTTGTGTTCCCTCTTTTCCTCCTCTCGCCTCCTTTCTCATCCTCCTCTCCTCTCCTCATATCCTCTGTCTTTTTTTTACTATTTTCTCTCCTAGTAGCAGCTCTTCTTCCAGCTCGCCATCTCTCCTCCATCCTCCTCCTCCACCCTCCTCTTCCTCTCCTCCTTCCATCTCTGTGTCGATAACATCTGCTCAGACCTCGGGGTGTGGCAGTGAACGCTCAGTCCTGGGCTTCTGTCTCTGACCATAGCAGCACAGAAACACACTGTGACTGCGAGGCAGGAAACAGCAGGAAACCCAGACTACCTCTCAGAAATGTTGTGAGGGCCGTCACAGACTCTACGGCCACGTTTTTCTAACCCAACTGTAAAATTGACACTTCATCATAATTATATGTGAAAAGTAGAGGTCTGCTTCTCTAAAGTCTGAAGCTTCTCTGGGCTGCACATAGGCAGAAATATTTTGCTTTCATACAGTATATAAATAAAGTTTATAGGTTTTGTTTTGCTGTGATTTTACCTGCAGTAAGCTTGGGCAACATCCACCATTTAATATCTCGATACGATCCAGGCCAAATACTGATAAACGATGTGATAGTATTGTATGTTTCAGTTGTTTCTCTATTTTATTGTCATTATTATTATATATTGTATTATTGTAATTTTTTGTTTGATATGAAAAATATTGCATATGGCAGGAAATATTGAGATATTCATTATTATTGATTATCAGCCTAATGTGCAGGCATATATGATGTGGGAGGTGTGAGTTAGGATTACCCATAACACCCTTCTCTGTGTCGCTCTGTAGAGATGTTTATATGTAATTCCAGCTCAATCTAAAGTGGTTTATTTTATAATTATGACGTGATTCATTCACTTTGTAACGTCGATTTGGAAATTCATTTTTAACAACATTTTTACACCCAGCTAAACTTTTGCATCCAAGTTGGTTCAGTCGG
>NW_019521233.1:0-577 GCF_002814215.2 Seriola lalandi dorsalis | reverse complement strand
CCCCCCCCCCCCCTTTCTTTCCCCTGTTGTATTTCATATTTCATCCGTGGTACTGATACTCTCTGTCCTATCTATTAGTAACTTACTGATATGTCAGCCAGGTCTACATTAATATTCATATTATATTCATATTATATGTTAATATTTTTTATCTCTGTTGGGCTGCTGTGATTTAATAAAGTTCGTTTCATTTACAAGAAGGGATAAAATCAACAAATTCATCAGTCAGAGAGCAAATGACTAAATTTAGGCACTAAGACACAATTAGATGTAATCTAAATTGAAGTCTTTAGGATGTGAATTTTAAAAAGAGAGAAGAGAGTTTTGTTACTTCTGAGGTGCTTTTAGCTTTTAGCTTTTAGCTTTTAGCTTTTAGCATCGTTTCCCACAGAAACCACTTAAACCATTCATCATATCAGAGACGTCCAGGTTTTAAAAGGACCTTCGTTTCCCCCTAAACACTGCGTGAGAGCGGAGTGTGTGAGTGTGTCTGAAGAGAGGGATGACACACACACACACACACACACACACACACACACAGAGACACACACACACACACACACACACACACACACAC
>NW_019521232.1:0-658 GCF_002814215.2 Seriola lalandi dorsalis | reverse complement strand
AATTTAGAGCAAAGAGAACTATCAACAACGCCAAGTCTAAACCTGATATATATCTGGACCGCCTCTGGTCAAATCCTGATTTTATAATCGTGACGTTGTCTGAAAAAATCACCAAACACAATAACAGATAAAAGACAAAGATTGAGCCGTGATTTCAGCTGGATTTACTGTAACATGATCACTCAGAGAGAAAGGTAGAAGAGACACAATATCCGTCTTTTTTTAAGTTATTTTTTGGGACTTTTGCCTTTATTACAGTCGTAGAGAGAGAGAGAGAGAGAGAGAGAGAGAGAGAGAGAGAGAGAGAGAGAGAGAGAGAGAGAGAGGATGACACACAGCAAAGGGCCACAGATCGGACTCGAACCCCGGCCGCCAGGATGTCACGTGCTCCACCAGGTGAACCACCGAGCTGACTTTATTTATCTTTCTTATTTAGTCTCTGACACACAGCACAGCCTCCGTCTGGATCCACAATAGTTTAGTCTTTATTTACTTCAACTCCAGAACGTCACTGACTTTTATTAGAGGCAGGTCTTTATGTCTTACTCACAGTCGTTAGTACAAAGCCTCGTTAGCGATGACTTCTCTCTCTCTCTCTCTCCCTCCCTCTCTCCTGCTCTCTTTGCTCGCTGTATCTCGTGTTTAGTTCTTCATCTGT
>NW_019521231.1:18718-32111 GCF_002814215.2 Seriola lalandi dorsalis | reverse complement strand
CAGGCACAAAACGTCACAGTATAGTAAGGCAAAAAAATGCCCAAAAAAGTCATGTTATAGTAGAGCATAAAAATGGCAAAAAACGTCATGTTATAGTAGAGCATAAAAATGGCAAAAAACGTCATCGTATAGTATGGCATAAAATTTCAAAAAACGTCATAGTATAATAAGGCATAAAAATGGCAAAAAACGTCATAGTATAGTCAGGCACAAAACGTTACAGTATAGTAAGGCAAGAAAATGGAAAAAAAAGTCATGTTATAGTAGAGCATAAAAATGTCAAAAAACGTCATAGTATTGTATGGCATTAATTTCAAAAAACGTCATAGTATATTAAGGCATAAAAATGTCAAAAAACGTCATAGTATAGTCAGGCACAAAACGTCACAGTATAGTAAGGCAAAAAAATGCCAAAAAAAGTCATGTTATAGTAGAGCATAAAAATGGCAAAAAACGTCATGTTATAGTAGAGCATAAAAATGGCAAAAAACGTCATAGTATAGTATGGCATAAAATTTCAAAAAACGTCATAGTATAATAAGGCATAAAAATGGCAAAAAACGTCATAGTATAGTCAGGCACAAAACGTCACAGTATAGTCAGGCAAAAAAATGCCAAAAAAAGTCATATTATAGTAGAGCATAAAAATGTCAAAAAAACGTCATAGTATAGTATGGCATAAAATTAAAAAAAAACATCATAGTATATTAAGTCATAAAAATGGGAAAAAACATCATAGTATAGTATGGCATAAAACGTCACAGTATAGTAAGACATAAAAATGCCAAAAAACTTAATTGTGTACTATTGCGTGAAAATGTCAAAAAACGTCATAGTATAGTATGCCATAAAATTTCAAAAAACATCATAGTATAGAAAGGCATAAAAATGCCCCAAAACAGGGATTGAACGCATGACTTTGTCAGTGTGAGGCAGTAGTCCTGACCATTGTACCACAATACTTCTACATCACAAGCTCATAGTATAGCAAGGTATTAAGGATATTTTAGTATACTAATCCATGAGATATCACAAAAGATTGTCCATTAGGCATAAAATGTCATGAGAAAATCAAAGTATAGTAATGCAAAAAAATGTCAAAAAACGTAATCATATAGCGTGACTTGAATATGTCAAAAAATGTCATTGTATAGTATGGCATAAAATGTCACAAAAACATAATAGTATATAAAGGCATGAAAGGTCATAAAAACGTCACAGTATAGTAAGGCATTAAACGCCAAAAAACATCACAGTATCATAAGGTATAAAAATGGCAAAAAACATCATAGTATAGTAAGGCAAAAAATATATCAAAAAGGAGAGTAAAGCCCTAAACCAGGGATTGAACCCATGACCTTGCCAGTGTGAGGCAGCAGTCCTGACCATTGTACAACAATACTTCTGCATCACAAGCTCATGGTATAGCAGGATATTAAGGATATTTTAGCATACTAATCCATGATATATCACAAAAGATTGTCCATTAGGCATAAAATGTCATGAAAACATAATTGTATAGTAAGACATATAAATATCAAAAAACATAGTATAGGATGGCGCAAAAATGTCACAGTATATAAAAGCCTGAAACCAGGGTTTGAACCCTTGCCCTCCTCAGTGTGAGGGAATAGTCCTAACCATTCTACCACCATGCTGCTGCATTATGAACGCCTTGTATAGAAAGGTATATAAAATATCAGTATACTACTGCGTGACATATCATAAAAAATCATAGTATTGTGAGGCATAAAATATTATAGTATAGTAAGGCATAAAAATGGAAAAACAATTCATCGTATACTGTGGTGTGAAAATATCAAAAGCATCATAAGAGAGTAAAGCCCCAAACTAGGGTTTGAACCCATGACCTTCTCATTGTGAAGCAACAATCCTAACCATTGTACCACGATGCTGCTGCATTATAACTTTATGGTATATCAACATATTAACAATATCTTAGCATACTAATCCATGATATATCATAAAAGCTTATTGTCCATTAGGCATAAAAATGTCAAAAAACATCATAGTTTAGGATGGCGCAAAAATATCACAGCATAAAAGCCAGGGGTCCCTCTGTCCTTTTTTGGATATTTTCTTTACTTTTCTTTTTTGATTTGCTGATCATTTTGGCTGTGTTACAGCTGAAGGTATGGATTTCTGCAAGAAAGTTTCTTTTTTTACATATTTTTTAAAATCTAATGTCAGTTACTGTTACAGGTCTATTATACACTGGTAACACATTTTGTACCCTCTGGGGTTCCTCGCGTCCAAAAAAGGACACACAAAGAAAATGCTATAAAATCATCATATATCAATATTTTTTTCTGCTTTTTTTGCATAAATCTCTTAAACCACTTCAGTTCTGCTCAAACCTACCAAATGATTATTAGTTTTCAGGATTTTAACCCTTTAAATGCCAGTTTGAAGACATGTTGCCTCTTGTTTTATTAAAAAAACAAGACAGAATATGAGATATTTCCCACATAATACATGATGGAGGGATGTGACATTGTTTTATATCAGAGTCTTTTATATCAAGACATTTCTCAAAACCAGAATATGATCAGAGTGACTTTTGAACACTGGAAATAAATCATGTACTCATCCCGGCAGTAGCCCCCGTGGCACCCAAAATTTCCCTGGAATTTTCTAGTTATTATTATTATTATTATAATACTAATATTATTGTCAAGGAAGAGTTTGAAAGTGCAGGAAGGTAGAACTATGATCAGGTTAAAGATCCCCTTCAGACATGTTTTAAAACACATAAAAATGCTTAGTTTTAAATAATAATTTGGTTTTTCCCCAAAGTTAAATTACTTAAATGTACTTAAATGAGTACAATTTAACTGCCGGACGCACAATGAAAAGCCATTCTCTGTATATGTTTGTTGGAGGTTTCACACTCGTGTAAAGTGCATTGACTGTGCACACATGTTAAACTGACAGTAAACTTTTCCCTTTCAGGAGATGAATGTGAAACTATTTGTGCACATACATCACTCACAGTGAAGATCAAACAGCCAAGTCAAGTAATAATGAGTAAAACACACTTTTGACTGGAGGGGCACTTTAAGCTTGGGGGCTGGGTAGTGGCAATGATGGCGCTTGTGTGTGTGTGTTGGTGTGTGTGTGAATGTGTGTGTGTGTGTGTGTGTATATGTGTGCCCACCTTGTCAAACAGGGCGATGTAGAGTGAGAACCCAAAGCGGTCTCGCAGGTTGACTTTGTCAGACAGGGCGTTGCACAGCTCCTTGGCTGTGGTTGCAGAGTCTGTCAGCAGCGTTTTGGTCGTGCCGTCCATGAACGTCACCGGCAGCATGATGGGCTTCTTAGACTTGGTGGCCTGGATGTAAATTTCAGAACTTTGTTTGACTTAATATTCAACTGAAAAACAAGGTCAAGGTGCTTCTCATTTTTAAAATCACTTCACAACCTCAGTCTAAACGACCTCTCCCACTGACCTCTGATCAGATCACAGCATTCTGCTCACTGTCACTTTAACTCAGACCAGGAATAAAAACTACTGTGATGCTGCAGTTAGTTCATAACAGTCTATCTGTAGATCTGTAGACTGACATCTGCGTATAACTCATTGCTTTTAATAAGAAAATCATCTTCTGAGACTTTACTTTTACTTTATCTGACCTCTCAAACTGTATCCACATTTATTTCTTATAAACTTTAAAAAGAAAAATCCTGTTTAAGATGTTTCGTTTCTTGAATCTGCTTTTTCTTTTCATCTTTTGTGAAACACATTTGTATAAAATAAGTTTTACTGTTTTTCTCATTTATTTCGGTATTCATTTATTGATTTTACTTATTTTTAAGCAGACATGCAAAGTACTTTTCCTTTCAGACCCACTCTCACTCACTCTTTCTGAAGGAAATTCAGCATTTTGTTTGCTGCACGACTTTCCCTGTACTGAAAATCAAATGAATGCACTGCAGAGGCGGACGTTGTTTTCATGAATCTCACATGAATCTTTCTTTCTTAGAGGAGATTTTTTTAAGCACATGTTTGATCCCATTATTAACCATTAAACTGCTGTGCAAGACTTTGTGATTTTGTGTCAAGAATAAACTTAGATGGGGGTTGATCTCCAAGAACGACGATTTGTAATACTAATACGTTCAGGGAGAAGGCTGAAAGTGCTGAATGTTTTTCAACTGCTAGTTTTATACCTTATAATATTGACCTACTGCCATTCTAGTTTTCCTAAATCAGTCAGATGTGTGTGTGTGTGTGTGTGTGTGTGTGTGTGTGTACCTGAAGCTCCAGCCAGGACGGAGGTTGTGTTCTCGTCCCGTTAACAAATGTTCGTCTCAGCCTCTCTTCACAGTACGGAGCGTAACCCGGCGGGCCGCTGCTGATGAAGTTCCTCAGGTACTGTGGGTGAAACAAACACAAAGCAATAACACAGATCCAAAATAAAGTAGGTTTAAGTTCCACAACAAAACAAACCAAAAAAAGAAGCATTAAGAGGATGACATCTGACAAAAAAGTTAACAGGTGACAGATACTTGATACAAACAGTCAGATCACGTTGAACACAAATGTCAACATGTAACTTTCTCACAAAAAAAAGAAAAAGAAAAAAGACTTATGGAAATGAGACTGTTGTGTCTGTAAATGATGAGTCACTTCAGACGAACAAACCAACTGTGGAAACGTGAACATTTGTGATCTCAGTCAATTTTGTGTCAGCGTGTGTTTTATTATCTTACATGGTGAGTATGTCCTTTTAGACTAAAGCTTCTTCCCTCTGTGTATTTAAAAAAAGGAAAAATTATAAAAAAAAAATGCTAAATGTCCTGACCTTGACGAACTTGTCTGACGGAGCGAAGCAGCCGACACACAGAGAGATGAGGATCCAGCCGCGAGCGTGAGAACTCTTAGACGGGTTCTGACTCAGCTGCTTACAGATCTGACAATAGATCTCATCCCTGACACAAACAGACGCACACACACACACACACGTGAACACACACACAGCGATGACACAGGTTATTATTTACTTTTTGGACAGACATACATACAAGTGCAGCATTTATTGTAGCAACATCATCTTGGATCATCAGTATTCCAGGGCTGATATTTATATATCAAACATCTGGTATTCATTTTTTAAATTTATGTATTTAACTTTAATTAACCTCAGAATCTCTTGAGATACATCAGATCAGTTCAAATACCCTCAATTCCTGAGCAGTGAATGTTTGACACTGAGAAGAATTATATCAAATATCTGACATGTAAAAACATTAAGTATCATTTCCTTTTAGAACGATCTTTGAAAAATATATTTTTATCAGACAGAAACCATTCAAAAAAATCACAACTACAATAGTTAGAACTACTTCAGTCTTACAAAATAATGTAATGAGTGTAGACATGTTATGTCTTATATACAGCAGACCTCTCTGCTTCTAGAAGACTTGATTTATACTGAACAAAAATAAAAAAGCAACACTTTTGTTTCTACTCACACTTTCCATCAGACTTCTTTCTCTCACATTTTCTTCACAAATGTGTTTAAACCCGTGTTAATGAGCATTTCTCCTTTTCCAAGATCATCCCTCCAACTGACAGGTGCGTCATATCAAGATGCTGGTTACACATTATTGTTACACAGGTGTGCCTGGGGCTGGTCACAATAAAAGGCTGCTGTAAAACGTGCAGTTTTAACAGACAACATAAAGCCTCAGATGCTGCATGTTTTGAGGGAAGGCTGAATGTCCACCAGAGCTGTGGTCCATGAAATTAATGATCATTTCCGACTGGCCTCACAACCACAGACCGCATGTAAACATTCATCTACCACCATCCATGCTGCAGCATGTTGCAACCTGCCCACAGCACACCTGTGTAATAATCATGTTGTGTAATCAGCGTCTTGATATGACACACCTGTCAGGTGGAGGGATGATCTTGGAAAAGGAGAAATGCTCACTAACACCGATTTAAACACATTTCTGAACTAAATTTAAGAGAAAGAACTTCTTTGTGTGATTACAAAAAGTTTTGATCTTTTATTTCAACTCATGAATATTATAGTATTAGTAATATTTCTGTTCAGTGTAGATACAGTTGGACAAAATGAAACCAAACTGGAGCAGGGTGGAAAGTCTGCTGATGGTAGAACATACAGAACATAAGAGGAATCTCACATCATATTACACTGACAAGTTCAGGGAAAGAAGGTGCAGAAAAAGTGATAAACTCAAAACGTGTGTTCTCCTTTGACTCTGTACTGCTGCCATCCAGGACCCAGAAGATCTCAACCAACCTAAGGCCTCCGGAGCGCTCTCTTCAGTTTAACAGTTTAAGTCCAAAGAAATATCATAAAGAGCTTTTTATCATTATGTCCATAGATGGGAATAAAAGTGAAATGATTGGAAATGATGACTTTTATACAAGTGTTACCATCTAAACTCTATCATGACCTTTTGTGTGTGTATGTACCTCAGTGCTGGTCTCAGGATCCCGTTGCCGATGATGAAGTGAAGCTTCTCCAGGTTGGATGTCGGCCGGTCCTCCAGCATGCTGTTGCCATGGAGACCATGCTCGCCATCATTAAGGCGCTTGGTGACCTGAAAACCATCACACTTTAACTTTTGAAGTTCTGCAACATGCCACCTACAGATGTAGCTATCAGGGTAATGAGCTTTTATGTGTCTCACCTCCTCAGTGATCTTGGATTTCTTCTTCAGGGTGAGGGACACCAGTTTGTGTCGGACACTGTTCTTCTTGTGGCTGTCGGAGTGAGGCGTCTGGAGGCAGAGCACAACAAGAAAATGCTCACAGACTAATCAGAGATTCTCCTGCTACCAACAACAGAGGCACAGGAACCGGTCCACATGATCCACAAAGTTGTCAGGGTCACCTGAAAAACTGGTCACTAATTTAATAATTAACTTGACCTGTTCAGAGAATAGGCATCGCTCTACCTGCTCTGAATTGTGAAACTAAATTTTGGTTACAGAAATGATGTCCATGCAAAGAAATATTAGGGTTAATTCTACCTGTGGAGCAGAATACATTTAGGTCAAGAGGGAACTTCACCTGAACTTAAAACATAATAATCCTGTGTATTACATAATTACGGAAATTGATTAAAAGTTCCTGGCTCCCTGACTGGATCTGCACCAAACTTGAATGGGTTCTTCTCTGACCCATGTCCCATCCCTCCACCAAGTTTGGTGCAAATCAGTTCAGCAATTTTTGAGTAAAACAAAGAAACAAAGGTGAGCCTCCTTGGCGGAGGTAATTAATGTGGATTGAACTTTTGGAATCACTGAATGTTTTTGGCGTCTTCTCTTTCTCATATTAATCTTTATGTTTTAATACAAGGTCATCTTTGAGCTTTTTACAAATATTGTCTTTTCAGTTTGTTTGTTTTTCTATAAAAAAGGTCGAGTCGTCTGTAAATCCACAGGAACTCTCATGTCAGACTTACTCCAATTATTATATATTATATATTATTACACTTTGTTTGCAGGAAACATGGAGAGATGTTTGTCTCCACAGGAGGAAACAGGGCTGATGAATTAAAGTAAGATAACTAACAGCATTGAGTGGCAGTTAATCATTTATAAACTCAAACTTTATAAACCTTATCTCACCCGTCCCTGCTCTTCCTCCCCTCCCACCTCTCCTCTTCCTCACCTCCCCCTCCCCCTGCAGCGCCTGCAGCTCTCTCTTGTAGGTCTTCTTCCCCAGCGTCTCGTAGATCTTGGTCATGACAGGGATCTTCTCGCTTCCGTCGCTGATGGCCGTGTGATACTTGGGCTCCGGCAGATCTCCCATGAACCTCAGCACTGTGATCCAAACTGCCAGAGCAGCCTGGGCCGGGACATATTTATTCATTTAGCTAGTTAGTTAATGGATTGAAACTTGTTCTCATTTGTAAAGACAACAACTCTTTGTAGTTACTGCAAGCATCATTTTTGTTTGTTTGTGATTTTTTTTAATTAAGGCACAATAAAAAACTATTTCAAGCTCGCTGGTCAGCCAGCACAGCTTTGTAAAACTAGACTGTTGTGGCGTGAGATGTCAAAGGTGACGAACCAGCTGGTCTCCCTCGTCGTCGTGGAAGAGAAGAGGCTGTTTGAGAGGTCGTCGGACATAGGTGTGCGTGGTGGTGCCCTGGAAGTAAGTGGCGGCATACTTGGCGAACTTGTACTCTGATAAATCCTCCTCTTCATCATCCTCAGGAAGAGGAAGAGCCTCATCCAGATCCTCCTCCTCCAGCTCCTGATGGGTCCGCTCCAGGTCCTGCAGAGGAGACAGGGCACTGCTGTCAGGGGAAAACCTCCAGACACAAACTTTGATGTTGCTTAATATTTTCAAATGAGTGATGAGTGAGTATTTTCAGTGATGAAACTATTCTAATAATGCATGTTCATGGTCCTGCTGATGCAATAATTCATTTCATACTGTCTCAAACTGTTTACTGCCAAAAGACATAAAATTAAAAAAAATTTAATAAACAAAATCAGTGTTGTGTTATTGTGCTGATCATTTGTGGGTTTAATGAATTTTGTGGCTCTGACATCCAAGAGAAAATAATTTTATCCTGTACTGTGAGAAGAAAACTGTTTGTCAGATCACCTCAAAGCCGGCGGGGGCTTGTCCCTCCTGCCCCGGGAACGAGTTTGTTGTCCCCAGGAAGCCGAACATCTTGTCCACCATGTCGGAGTCGTTGACGGGCTCCAGACGGGCCTTCTCCATCTGCTCCACCATCTCCTTCTTCCTCCGAGCCTCCTCCTTCTCCTTCTTCTCCCGCTCAGCGTCCTCTTTGGCCAGCTGAGCCAGACGCTCCTAAAAAATAAAAGTATCACATTAGTTTTGAATTGGATAGAAGACATGTTGGCCTGTTACCTGCACGACCTCATTTCCAGAGAGCATCTAAACATAATGAGCCAGACCAGGGGAATATTCTAGAGAAACAAACTCAAGATATCCTGAACTTGAATAAGGTATTACAGTTCATTTTAAGATGATGTATAAACTAAGGTTTAAAGGTAAGAATTCCTTGTTGAACTCCCACCTGGTGTTTGCGTTCAGCCTCGGCCTTCGCTCTCTTCGCAGACATCTGGTTCCTCAGTTTGGCCTCTTCAGCCAGACGCATCTTCTCTGCCTCCAGCCTCCTGCGGTACTGAAGGGAGACAGAAAACACTGCAGCTAGTTACCAAAACAACACGGGATCAGCCCCAGTGGGCGGTTTGTCTAAAATCAGTTTAAACTGTATTGAATCCAAGTAAACAGCATGTCACGAGCGTCGAGGGAATGAGTGAAGGCAACGTAAAATTGATGGAGTGAACTGAGTTATTACTCAAAAATTTAAACATGTAAAACATAAAAGTAATAATTAAAAGAAAAGAAGAAAAACTAATAAATAATGGAACAGAGAAAATTTGGGATTCAGCCCTGGCCTTGTTGGATTGACTTCAAGTAAATTACAAGAATTTAAAACTTGTACATTAGTGCAGTATTTGGTGGAATTTGCTCTGCTCTGTGTTCCTACCTCTCCCTTCAGCCTCTTGTACAGCCGGCGAGCGATCATGCCTCTGGTGTGGGCCTGGATGGTGATGACGGCCCACAGCCGATGTCTGAACGCCCTGCGCACCAAGAAACCCCGACAGCGGCCCTGGAAGCCTGTGATCCGCTGACGGGCCACGTGATACGACGCACACAGCTTCCTGGAACGAACCAGCGCCTGCAGGCGAGAGAAGCCTGCTCGCATCTGACGGCACACAGAGAAGGAAAGACACGGTAAGAGAAGAGGAGAAAGATTCATCATCAACCTTTTCTGGTACTAATGAATGATGTTAACTGAGCTGCGTCATGGATCACAGTCCTAGGACATGAATTCACATTTGTTTCACTTTTATACTGAATGTGTTTGCTGCCTGCGTGTGATGCGGGTGTGAAACACAGAGAGGTTTCTCACAGCTCCATAGTTCTTCCTACAGTGATACCCTCTCCATGTCTTCTGGATCAACACAGCCGACTTCCTCATCCGCAGGAAGTTCGATCTGATGGCAGGAGACGGAAAAAAAACATTTTAACACCAAGAATGAAAATTGCATTTTGGTCAAATGGACAAATTAAGAAAGACAACCTCTTTATCCATTTAATCAAAGTATACAGAGACTGAAATGAGGTTTTTAGCCCTACCTGTCCTTGAAACCTCGCACCACCTTCTGGATGAGGATGACCTTGTCAGTGATGGCCTTGTCTCTCTCGATCTCCAGCAGCATGTCGTGGTGATCCTGCACAGCAGGAGACAGAACAAACACATAAGAAATACAAACCCTCTGTTTGCTCTGCTTCATTGGTTTTACTTGTATTAAACCACCTCAGCGACAGAGGCTGCAGATCAGAGAACACTCCTGACATTGATCGTACCAATCTGTCACACTGTGTTTAATGTCATGGAACGGATGAAAAGTTTAAAAACGCTCAATCATTTTTATTGGCTGGCTTATACACAGGTCATACATGTTCACAAGTTCACTCACCAATAAGGAAGCAGTAAAATCAAGCAACATGGAAGCAATAAAGCACAATGGCTTCACCCTTCACTCGTATCACTGTGTCGTTTCATTTATTTTCAAACTTTGAATTATCGCCTTAACTGTTTAAAGTACACCGGCTCTTTCGCACCCGCTGCACCAAACTTACACAACCTTCCCAAATCATACATTATGTGAAACCTACACGTCTCCTTGTTCTATCTGTCCAAAGCCTTTAAGGATCTGCATATCACTGCAACAGCTGTTGACACAGTTGAAACACTTTTTTATGCCAAAAAAGAAAGCAATAGACACATAATAGACACAGCAAAAAAATGACACTTCTGTTTGTGTCTCTGTAGCTTTAGTTGTAGCATTTAAAGAGTTATGAGTGTCATCATGAGGGTTGAAGAACAGCAACTTTTTTATTTTGAGTAGATTATTTTCTGTATTGGAGGGTGGGGGGTGTTTTAATAGGTTGAAAATATTTATTGAATATTTGTAGTTAAATATTTACATAAAACCTTGACGTTTTTAACCCGACAGTGCAGAAACATCATGTTCAAACTCAAGAATAGAAAACACAAAACAACAGATTTGCTGATTATCCAGCAACTGTTTTTAAAAACACTATGCTTCTGTTTCACACGTCAATTAGATAAATTATTAGAAATAACAGAGAGCTGCCTAATTAGATACAGTACCAGGAAGTGACCTCCATTATCACTCCTTAATGAACAGATCATTTAAAGAGCTGTGTGTAAAACTATGTTCTACTGTGGCACAAATGGACAACTAACAGTGCTGGCAGCTCTCTGTGTATAGTTAGCACATCCAGTCACCCAGTCATCCAGTCATCCAGTCATATCCAAGACAGTTTACCCAAAACCATGAAAGTACACCTCATGGTGGAAAAGTCAGAGGATCACTAAGATCTTTGATTACTCCACATTAATATTCGCACAGAATTTCATGTCATCCTGAGAATAGTAGCTGATATATTTCAGTCTGGGCCGGTGTTAGAAAGTGAACTTGATCACTTGGTTGTCATTCTGAAGTCAGGACACACAAACACGAAGCTATACACTTACAGGATTTTCTCCACTACAACCTAAAACTCTTCCATCTCTTCCTCCTGTGATCTGTCCATCTGTCCTCTGGCTGATCTGACCACATCCTGTCAGGGAAGTGTGGGTACTGCCCTGCCTTCACACCCCTGCACTTTCTACTTCCTGTCCTGCTTCCTGTCCAGCCGAGCAGTACGGCCTGACAGAGACGAGCCTTAAAACCAGAGAACCGAGAGGTCTGTGTGAAAATGAACCTGACTAATCAATTTAAAACACAAAGCGGGGCTGTGACAGAGCAACACCTCTGTTCGTCCATGTGACATTTCAGGTACAGTTGGTGATGGGACGTCTCTGCACACAGGAAGTGAAGGAATCAAAAAAAATTCTAATGATTTTCCCAAACCCACATTCTCCTCTCCAACAAAAGCTGGACTCATGAGTGGAGTCTGCTACACACCACCACATAGCTAACAGTGCAGTGTATACTGCACCAAGTGACCCAAAATCCTGTTTTAAACTTTAAACTAATGACTGAGCATCAGCTGCACAAAGTGAGATGTTATAAACTGCTTGTGATCAGATGACTGGAGGCCAAAACAACATTTTTACTTTCATCTTCAAATTACTCTCAAGGCAAAGGGATAAAACACTAATCGCAGCTTCAGTGTCTGTGCAACATGTAAACAAAGGTTAGTGTGAAATACTGCACGTCCACACAGCTCACACGCCTCGTTAGAATGGGGAGCTGTGCACGAGTCACACACTGTAAAAATAAACTGCTGAGCTTCAGTCAACACCAGCTGATGTTTTCATTTAATCTCAGGGGAGAGAGATGACAGTGTCACCGTGGCAACCAGCTAACGGATGTGCCTTACCAGCGACCTCTGACCCCAGGACAACATCTGCCCTCACATGGTGGGAAGCCAAAACACACATGCAGTACATACTCAACGTTTTAAAGATTAGAAAAACACACGCGTGCACACTCACGAACACATGCACACCTGATGGAAACTACACTATGTACATCTTCTCTCACCATCTGATTCTCTCTTCACACACACACACACACACACACACACGCACACACACACACACACACACAGGTAAAACAAACCAAAGCACTCAGTCTTTCCCATCGGCAAACATGTGAACTGGAAACAATCACAGCAGAGCCTCACATACTGGGATGAACTGGTTCATTCCCAGTCAGCTGCAACTGGGCAGACTAAACAAGGTCATATGTTGCATAATGTGTTGAATGCTCAGGGAAACAGTTCTAATTATATAAAATGCTACTTCATTAGCTAGAAGCGCACCCTCTCATTAATACAAATATTCCATCAGCCAGTCATGTGGCAGCAAAGCTGTTTTTTATATTTGTGTTGTCAGACAATGGAACAAGTATGAAACAGAACCCAACCCATAAACACTACATGTTAACTAGCAGTCATTTCCAAGCTGTGCTGCCCTGCTGTGTTAAAATATTGGTTTTAAATCAAAAGTTAGAAAGTTAAGTCAGCTGTATTAATTGTAAAATGATCACTCGGAGAGAAAGTTAGAAGCTCCTTCACATCAGCTGCTGTGATGTCGACCCTCTTCTACAGAAAGTAGCTAAGCTTTGTCCAAACAGTCTCTATGTTTATCGCTAGATGTTTTTTGGAAACGCAGCACTCGGCTGACTGCCATCACTGCACTTGAGTAGGATTGCCTCGGTGGCTCACCTGGAGGAGCGCGCACCAAATGGACTTGGTCCCGACCGCAGCAGCCATGGATTCAAATCTGACCCATGGGCGTTT
>NW_019521231.1:11218-13718 GCF_002814215.2 Seriola lalandi dorsalis | reverse complement strand
AGAAATATCTTTGACCCATATGAACATGTAGTAATAGAGGACATTTTGATATCACTGAATCTTTCAATGCTTTCTGGTGTGTATGAAGTGACTCTCACCTCTTGTTTCATAGTAAACCACTCCGGCAAAGTGCTGGATGCCAAACTGAGTCTCATAGTTGTTCTTTGGGGGGATGTAGTTTGTGTTGAGTTTGTGCTGAAAGTTCAGCTTGTTGAGCATGGTGGTGTCTGTGCCCTGCAGGTGACACAAAGACAGACACAAAGAAAATGCATACATGTTTATTTAAAACTGCAATAACTGGTGTCCCAACATCCACCATCTGAGTTCATGTACCTTGGGGAACTTGCTCTCCTCATCGATGAGTGAGATGATGTTCATGGGTTTGATGGCGATCATGTCCAGAGCGTCCTGGTTGTCAGTGAACTCGATGTGCTGCCAGTTGATGTGCTCCAGGTTGTACTCCTCCTGCTCCAGCTTGAAGACGTGACGGACGAAGAACTGCTGCAGGTTCTCGTTGGCAAAGTTGATGCACAGCTGCTCGAAGCTGCAGGGAGGAGGGTGAGATGAAATTGTGACGACCGTGAGTTTTCTGTTTAAGTCGACATATGTTAAACTGTAAGAGGCAAAAGAAAGAGTTCCACCAGCTTTACTCCAAGTCGGTTCCTCAGAGCTGCAGGAGGTGACAACAATGAAATTCAATCTGATAACAGGAAATGCAAGTCGATGCATAATGTCAAGAGCAGGAAGAAATGTAATGATGTCACTTTTCATGATAGTGGTGTTGTCACCTCCCCTCTCACCTTTCAGCCAATCACACAATCCCTGACTCTTAACTGAGCAAACTCAACAACTGCTACCAGATTTAGCCAGTTAGCAGCCGTCAGCTAGAACAACAACAAAATGGAAGTGAAATACAGTGTACATTATAATCTATAGCAGGCTGTGTGGACCTGTCAGTACTGAGCCAGCAGTAGAAACCATAAGTTAAGAGACAAAACAGGAAGTGAGATAAGAGAAGGGGGTTGGCTGCATTAGGTCAATAAGTGTAAGTATGTAAGCACCTGAGTGTGAGTTGTACCTGTTAACAGTGAAATTCTCAAAGCCGAAGATGTCCAGCAGTCCGATGCAGCGTCTGAGAGCTTTGGGCTGTGAGGACGGAGGCTTGTAAATGGCTGCATTGATCTTCTCCACGATCCACACAAACAAACGGCCGTAAATACCCTGCACACACACACACACACACACACACACACACACACACACACACACACACACACACCAAGTCATCATTTAACATCTCAGCAAATGTTCCCTGTACAGTTTTTGACCTCTAGTATTTCTATGAAGCAGTTGTCTGTACTATCATCAAATTCATAGAATATTGGCTTTACAAATGTTTTATGAGGAAGGAAATACATTTAACACATTTGTCATTGTTCTAGGAAATACACCAACTAACGCTGACCGAAAGCATTTTTTTGCTCCACAGGAAACCTTTAACCTCCTGTAATGGATCTTATTATATTTCCTTTATCTCTCAAATTTTAGTCCGTACATGATAATGCTTTGAGTTTGTCTGACAGAGGACACCCCATGCTTTTAATCGATGAGCTCATTAACAAAGAAAAAAAAAAAAAGAGAGTGAGAATAATAAGTGAAGTAATAATGTTGTACCTTAACGAAAGCATCTCGTACATCCAGAGCTTGTTCCTTGCTGAGTGGGGTGGAGACGGTCTCTCCTCGGGTGATCAGAGTTCGGCTGGTGAGACAGTTCATCAGGTCCTTACCGTCCACCTGAGCATACACACACACACACACACACACACACACACACACACACACACACTTTCTCATTGCTGTCAACCTCAATTTTCAGGTTATTAATTAAAGTTACATGATACAAAACTGCTTTTATCAAAATACCTGACCTGAATGCTTCCTAAGGTTTTGATTTGCTTGGTATTGAACAGTGATCGTGGCCATGGATGGATTACCATACGTCTAGAGTCAGAGCCTGTGTTTGAACTCTGGCCAGTGGACAGTGAAAAAGCTCCGTGAACAGAAGCGACTCTCCTTTGAGAGTCTGACACAATATTCATCTTACTGTACTTAATTTGATCATAATTTTTTTTTGATTATAATACAGCTGCACAGCGTATACTTAGGCTACAGGAAACCTGCATTAACATTAGTAAAGTTTTCTGTTTGAGGGCAAAATAGCTGTAATTTGGTTCTGCTGTGTGAACAAAGTACTGAGGTTCACATGCAGTTTTAGACTGACAGCAGATTGATGGCTCAACTGCAAATGATTCTGAAAGAGAAATAAAATGACAACCAGTGATTCAGCATGTGAGAGGAGGCTGGTAGATATGAGTCACAAGCCATCCATTATCAGTCTGTAGCTGATATGCATGAAGCTGCCATTACTTTTCAACATTAACAGCTGTGGTCTGTGTGTGTGTGTGTGTGTGTGTGTGTGTGTGTGTGTGTGTGTGTGTCT
>NW_019521231.1:7840-10770 GCF_002814215.2 Seriola lalandi dorsalis | reverse complement strand
TATGAGCACTTTTATCAACACAGTTCATTACACACGAGGACAGTTGTGGCAGGACAGTAACAATGTTCAGAGACGGTTTAGTAAGAAAATCAACCTGAAACTGTAACAGTGATGGGGACAAATATGACATGCACCTCCAGCCCCAATACAAAATGATGCCCTAAAAAATGTGCAGACAGACAGAAGCAAACACAGCTGCAGGAAACTAAAATGGTTGAATTCATACACCAAGATTTTTTTTGATTTTACCTTCATATCTGAGGTTTCCCATGTGTAAAATAGCAGCAAGCAGTTTAGAAATCTCCCAGTTCTCTTTGTCTGTGAACATCAGTACCTGCAGAACAGAGCAGAGGAAATCTGTGAATACTCTCTTCTCTTTGGAAAAAGAAAAATATCACCTTCCAGTATCTTAAGAATACAGGGGGATCCACTTTTTAAGGGTAATTTTTCCTCAGGTCAAGATTTTTACTGGCTAGTTTAAGTGATGAAGTACCACAGACTTTAATCAGTGTGTGATTTTTATCAGTACCTTCATTGCAGAGAGGATGTTGGAGTACTCTTTCAGGTCGTCTCGGCCATCGCAAACTGTACAGTTACCCTGCAGAGAGAGATTCAGAGATCAGAATATATCAGAATATTGTACGAATTTTTTTATTTTTAGAAAAGTCTTCTGGTGATTCTGGAAACATCTTCACAACAGTGATTAGTGTAATTATGCAACCTTTGCATTTTCAAAGATTATGAGGTTTTTTAAAATGTATTTATACAGAGGCTCAGCTCTGTTCAAATGTTATTTTAATACATGAGAGGCATAAACTGGGGCTACACTGACACTAATCTGACACAAAGCATGATTTACATCCCTGAAACCTTTTTTTATTTATACTATATATATTTATACTACTATAAGAATCTAACTTTTTTATCACATCACCTTTGTCAGATAAGGGTTATTGTGCACTCACTGGGTGAGAGGATGTCCATTGATGTGACCATTCAATAAATGCAAATGTTAAAGTCTCATCTACTGCGACAGTGAACAGTGTGATTTGATAACGACATGACTGACACGGCCGAAGTGAAACATTGCTCACCATTGTCAGGTAAGTGTAGTCTGTGGCTTTGCTAAGTCCCAGTTTCTTCTTCTCATCTGCCGTCATCCCCTTCAGCATGCAGTAGAAGATGTGGTAGTTCCTCTCATCGTAGGCCTGGAGAGAGAAAAGTTCATTGCATCATTTAAATAAAATAAAAAAAACATTAAGATAAATTCACTTTACAGCAGTGTGGAGACAGGCTGACCAGCAAGAAAACAGATAAATGTTTGAAAGAACTACTGATCCTCTGACAGCCAGTGTGTGTGAACTATATATAAATATATAGGTATATAACTATTAATATATCAACATTAACAAAATAATAATACCTCAAAAATTAAAGCAATGTTATGATAGTACAACATCCTTGTATCTAAAGGATGTAAGATCGCTATATTAGTGTAATGTATGCAGTAGAAAAAAATTCTTGAGCTATTAAAACTGCTTCTTTTACTACTTTATACCCTGCAGACAGATTATAGCAGTAGTAGTAATATGTATAGTATGTTACAGTATTTAAATGCCAGACAACAAACTAAAATGTTGTTTGTCATTCCCAGTCACAGTTAATGACCTTTGGACAGGTGATGTCGTTTGGTTCAGTACCTGTCGACAGACTCTGGATTTCTCCAGCAGGTATTGCTCTATCTTGGCTCCCTCTATGGCTCCTCTCTTGTTGAAATGGATGTCGATGTATTTCCCAAAACGAGACGAGTTGTCATTGCGGATTGTTTTAGCGTTGCCGAAGGCTGGAAGAGCAACAACATGGGTAAGTGTATGTGATCCTGGCTGTATGTGTGTGTTTTTGTGCATATTTGTGTGTTTTCATAAGAGTCAGTATCAATAACAGATCAAGACCTGCTAAAACTACATTTTGACATTTTAGTGGAGCTGTCCTCTGTGTTTAGTTACTTATGTGTGGAATATGTTTGCTGTGTACTTTCATTAAGTTCCATGAGACAGAACCTGAGAGACATTAGATACAGTGTGGTGTGATGTTGCAGTATTGTTTTACATTTAGGGGAAACATTCACACGGTGCTAGATCAGAGTGTAAATTACACCTGCATTGCATCAATGTGCCTAGCTGTATACATACTACTGCATAACGTACTTTTATCACCAGCTCAGACATAAATAAACATTTCATCATCTACACCCAGAGTTCAACCTAAATGGGTTTTTAAAGGGCAGGTTATTCACTGATGTCAAAGCTCTTGAAATTCACAGGCCAGAGCCATAAAACATGCTATAAAAATGTAAACCATTAAAAATGAATAAATGTCTATTTATGTATATGATATGTATATGATATAAATGTCAACAAAGAAATATGAGAGTATATTTGTCACTGTCGTCTCATTCCATCTATGTTTCTGCCAGTTCTGTGTTTTCATTGTCACAATTTCTCATGTCATTTCAGACCCAGCCCTCCGCACAGTTTCCCGCCTGCTGGCTGCGGCTGTGGTTTGTTTGCTTTTGTCTGAACATTCCAGTAAAGAGTGTTTTCATCGTGTTATCATAAATATGATTATCTGTAGAAAAATCTGTTGAAACTGTTTAGACGAATGTGTGTGTGTGTGTGTTTGTGTTCTTACCTTCTAGTATAGGGTTGGCCTCCAGGACCTGCTGTTCTATCCAGGAGTGTTGACCACTGATAGCAGCCAGGAACTGAAGGATCAGTTTGGTGCTTTCTGTCTTCCCTGCTCCAGACTCACCACTATTAAGAGTCACACACACACACACACACACATTTTTCAGCCTATGACTTTTGCAGGTACCTGATCATAAACCAAAGCATTTGACACATAATGGTGAAAAGTTGAGGTATCACACA
>NW_019521231.1:3008-7065 GCF_002814215.2 Seriola lalandi dorsalis | reverse complement strand
AAAATCTTGTCAGTGCAGCAAGGTAAGGCTGGAGGAGGCAAGACGAGGTGACGCAGGTCTCATAGCGCAGATGTTGATGGATGACATTGAGAATGCATTAGTGTTCAGAACGGGAGAGCAGGCGGCCATGTTGAAAACAAATCAACATGCACTCAGGCTGCAATGCTGAGCCTCGTCAGCCCTAAACATGAGTCAATCAGCCAATCAGTCCCATGAACCGTTTGGACTTGTCCTACAGGAACATGATACCTCCGAACTCAAATTATACAATGATGGGGGGGGGTCACCCGCTTCACCTCCTTCAGTGAACTGAACTGTTACAGTCCTTTAGTATCGTGCTTGTTTAAGTAAAACTGTCAAATAAATCTAGTAAAGTAGAAAGTACAATATTTCCCACTGAGGTGTAGCAGTGGAAGTATAAAGTAGCATAAAATGGAAATACTCAAGTAAAGTACAAGTATTTCAAAATTGTTCTGAAGTACAGTACTAAGAGTAAATGTACTTAATTACTTCCACCGCTGATGATATAATTACTGAGCCTTCACAAGTATTTTAATATTGTTCAGTGACCCAACCAGGTAAAACTCCTGATTTCCTGGGTGAAAACAAAGGGCTGCCTTTTATTAAAGCTAATATCTAAAATGTAAAAGACTAACCAAACCAGCACAGCCACACAAGCGCTATCAGCTGGCTCAAATTGGTTAGCTAAAGTGTAAGTTAAGGCTCAAGTTAGAAACTAGCTAACATTAGTGTTCATCTGTAAATATTTGACACAATCTAAGAATGTAAAAAAGTAAAGTGTATTAAACTAGTAATTCACTGTTGTTTAAACCTCTTCTGGGGGGTCCCAGTCTTAATCAGGTGGGTCAGACCCCCCAGTCCCACTCATAATTTGAACCCTCCTCCAAAACCAGAGGCAGTTAAGAAAGAAAAGTAGCTCTTCTCCCCATCATGCAAGTGTAGTTTTCTTTTCTTTTCTCTCAGCATACTGTATGTCACACAAGTCAGTTATCACAAAAAAGTAGATAGCACGTTTGTGCAGAGCAAAATAAAATGAAAGATGAGTTTCATTCCATAACGTAATGCCCATCATACTTACAAATTTTCTTACAAAATGGTTTTGTGCAGTGGAACAGCAGAATAATCTATTAAAATAATTTGTAACCATCCGTAATTTCTATTCAATTTCAAGATTAGGAGACAGAACAATTCTTACATGAAACATTCAAAACGTGGAACATCCATGCAGTTTAGAGATAAAGCCGAATATGACATTTACTGCATGTTGGTGTTTTTGAGATCATGCAGCTGTTGCATTAAAGACGTGCATTGAATAAATTTATTTTTCAACTTGGGTTGGATCTCTGTCCAGTCATGTTTGACGTCCTGGAGCTGACTTACCCTGCCACCACAGTTAGTCTTCAGATGAAACAGGAAGAGGGAGGAAGGAGGACAGCGAGCAGGGCAAAAGAGAGAATAAAGAAGCAAGAAATTGAGATGAGAGTAGAAAAAGCAGCCAACATCAGGTTCATTAGATAATACTGAGAGAGTGTTAGCAAGTCATTCAAGCCCTGGATAAAGGTTTAAAAGCTCCTTAAGGGGAAGAAAAAGAAGCAGTGTCAGCAATCTAGCAGTTTTTCATAGTATTTTTTCTATTTTTTGCCTTGTTACTGCATCATGTTATGACAGAAAAGTGTGCACATAAATAAGCTAACAAAGTAGGAAATAAAACTCATAATGTTTAGTTTAAATTACATGTTCAATTAAAATCCTCAAAGAAAAATCTTTTGTCTCTACATTAGTTGGTCTAATAATATACATTTTATACTGTGTAGTATTTTATGAGAAACACCTGTACATCTGCTTACTCATGCAATTATCCAATCAGCCAATCATATAGCAGCAGGGCAATTAATAAAACCATGCAGATACAGGTCAGGAGCTTCAGTTAGGAAGAGGAGGAGCCAAAAACAAAAAAACCATCCAGTGAGCAGCAGCTCTGTGGAGGAAGCACCTTGTGGGTGAGAGAGGTCAGAGGAGAATGGACGGACTGGTTGGAGATGAAAGAAAGGCTACGGTCACTCAGATAACCACTCTTTACAACTGTGGTGAGCAGAAACGCTTCAGAGCGAACAACATGTTGAACCTTGAGGTGGATGAGCTACACCAGCAGAAGACCACGTCAGGTTCCACTTCCTGTCATCAAGACCAGAAACCTGAAGCTGCGGTGGACACAGACTCACCAACACTGGACAGTTGAAGACCTGGTCTGATGGATCTGGATTTGTGCTGAGTCAGAGTTTGGCATCAACTGCTTGAATCCATAGACCCAGCCTGTCTTATGTCAACAGTCCAGGCTGTTTTCTTGTCTATCTGAGTATTATTGCTGACCGTGTACTTCCCTTAGCGGCCACAGGTCAACATCTTCTAATGGCTGCTTCCAGCAGGATAATGCTCCATGTCACAAATTAAAGTCATCTCAAACTGGTTTCATCGACGTGACAGTGAGTTCAGTGAACTTCAGTGCCACCCCCAGTCTCCAGACCTGAATCCAGCAGAACATCTTTGGGATGTGGTAGAACGGGAGATTGGCTGCATGAGTGTGCAGCTGACAAATTTGCAGAAATGACGTGACGCAATTATCACGTTGACATGGAGCAGAGTCTCAGAGGAATGTCTACAACTTCTAGAGGAATCCATGACATGAAGAACAAAGGCTGTTCTGAGAGCGAAGAGAGGAAGTACCCTAACTTGTTATCTGAATCTGAGTGAGAGAGACATGTTAATGCAGGTATAAATACAGCAATACTCACATATATGAGTTTTTCTCTGTATCTAATGAGCAGGTTACGAAGAATTCCAGCTTCATTGAGGTCTCCCAGGCGGATCATGTCTTCCACACCGTGGATAGAGGTGGGATGCATTGGCTTGATGTTGGTGGCATTCTGGGGGGAGATCCAGTGCTCCTGGAGGGGGAGGGGAGGTTATTGTGTTTTATAGAGGAAAACAGATCACACAGTTCAACTTCTGGAGTTTAAGTAAGTAACACAACAGTTTCATTATTGCAACATTCACTTGGCATTTATGTTGGAAAACATTATTTCTGGACCTCCAGTTTGAGTGCAATAGTTTAACCATTTAAAACCCCATAACTTCACTTAAACTCATCAGTAAGTGGACAACATAATTCCTACAAACCACAAATTACACAAATGTAGCAGACAAATCAAACAAGCAAAGTAACCGGAGCGAGGTACTAGCGAGTCAACATGGCAGCCAGTGCTAGCCCTCTGGCAGCCGAAAGCCCCCTGTGCTGAATTCAACACTACCATCTCCCCACTGAAGCTGGGCCATATTCAAGTCACCGTCTCAAAACACATGCAGAACACTGCTTTGCTTGAATCCAACACCAAATTACAGGATGAGCAACTTGTGCTACACTGACAGATAGCCATGCTCACCTCCTGACCAATGGTACTTTTGGCAGTTCTAGTGAACCGCTTATTGCTATTGTTAAATTTATTTTTGTTTAAGTTACAGACCAGTTCCAAAGCTTCTCAGCCGAGCATGAGTTACTGTAACTGCTCCACAGAAACGTGTGAATTTGTTATCTTAACTCACATAAAAAACATTGAAGCTTTTCATAAGATTAACAAGATTAACATAATATTAGCAACCCATCAGTCCCTGTTAGCTCATTCACTGCGCACTACATCATACATTATCAGTAGATTATGCTGCAGTGAGGAGTAAAATGATTTCATGGCGAGCATGATTTCAGCATCACATAAAAGAATAAAAACATTATGCTTCAGCACTTACATTTCCCTCATCATCCACCACCTGGATCTGTCCTGAGTCACAGAGTTTGACCACTGCACCGATCGGTACCTCAAACTCCCGACCCGTCTTCAAATCCAACCAGACATAGTCGCCCTGGAAAGAAATAAAGAATTAACACTGAAACCAGGATTAGGATTGGGATGAGAATGATAATCTATAAAAATCTGCGTCAGAAAGAGAATGAGAATTTTAAATCAGAGTCAGAATAACAACA
>NW_019521231.1:1469-2609 GCF_002814215.2 Seriola lalandi dorsalis | reverse complement strand
GAGGGAAGGGTTAGTACAGAGAGATGTAACCCAAACTTTCACTTTGTGTAAGCCTGAAAAGTGTCTCTGCACCTGTGGTCAGTTACAGTGATCACCATTACATTCAAGTCACAGATTGGTGATGGTGGTTTAAGAAACCTACTGTATGCCACCTGAACCTATGGGTTTAGGGAACGGGAGATGGCACACTGATGCCATGATTAACAAAGAGACTAAGTACAACAATTTTGAACCAGTGAGCCGACCATTTTTTCCATTGTTGAAATAGCAAAAGTGATATGGACACGCCCGGTATCCACTTGCACCATGTGCTTTAGACCACGTGCTTTGGATTGTTAAAATAGAGGCCAGAATATTTTTCTCCTAGATGGTAAGAAGAAACTTTGAGAATACTGGAAATATCTTGAAAAAAGCACTAAGTTTTTTTTTTTTTTTTACAGGTCTCCAGAAAATTTTAGCTGAGTTATCTGACTGTCTGTGATGAGAGGTAGAAACTGAAGTCATCACAAGGTATGAAAATATTCCTCAAATCACTCCTGCTGAATAATCCATTTCTCATCTGTCCATTGTGTACTGGCTGATCCAACATCCTGTTTTGTTTCTGTAACTCTGTTTGGCTAAAGACACAGTTGTGTATCTGTTTGTATTTGTCTTTCACAGCCAATGCCAAGAATTCAACAAAGGAAAACAGCTAACTGCAACACACAGAAAAGAAGACCTGAATGTTTTCTCCGGTGAGTTTCTTAGAGGAATAGTTTGACATTTTGGCAAATGTGCTTCTTTTCTTTCCTCAGGAAGACTCCAGGAAGTTACTGCCTCTGGCCACGTAATAGTCTAGCATATAACCCAAGATCTTTGGTTACGATTGGGGGAAGATGGAAGTTTTTGTTAACTTCTGAAGTCACTGTGAAAGTTTTCTTTATAAAACCAGACCAGGATCTTTCCCAAACCGTAACCAAGAGCTGAGAGAGTCTGAACAGAACCATCAAACAGTTCCTACTAGTGGACGTTGTACTGACTGAAACAAAGATGCTGTCTGTGAACATTTTACTGATACATTCAGTATCAACATATTTGCAACTTGCCACGTGGGTAAATTAACAACATTTCCTCATTAGGTCGTAATTACGCTTCCTTTGA
>NW_019521231.1:0-813 GCF_002814215.2 Seriola lalandi dorsalis | reverse complement strand
GTCTCAATAACATAGTAAAGTATGCTACAAATGTAAACAGTTTTCAGATTTACAATTACAATTCATGACTCACGCACACAGGTCAGAACAAGGCCACACAGAAATATAATTGATATTTGCTGCATGAAACACACGTGCGTCTCTTATACAATACAAATCCCATAAAGTAAAGACATATAATTATGACTCATGAAACTTAAAACACTCACTCACACACACACACACACACACACACAGTGGCAGCGTACCGGCAGCAGTGTGCTGTGTTTCATCACAGTGTTGACGTTGCGTATCAGCGCCCATTTAGCCTGATCCTTCTCATAGAGTTCCACATAGTCCCGCCGCTTGTACATCTTCACGTGCACAGTAAAAAACCCACACACACTCTGACAGTGATGTCCGATGGCAGCAGTCTTCAGACACGATCTTCCTAATACACACGCGTGACCAGTTTCCAAATATCCATGTAAAAAACTGTGACTCAGGTTAGGTCCGCAGGGCAGCACATGTAGCTGTCATTAAACCACAGAAATGTTCATGTTCAACAGGTTTAATTCATCATAAGTTCAAATCCAGCGCATCACAGTCACATGCTACTTCTGTTTCTCCTCCCTGGGTTCATCTAAAAAAAAAAAAAGCCCTTTAAGTGACGTCAAAAAAGGATGTCAAGAAAAACAGGTCCAACATCAGACATCTTCCAGTCTCATAGGGTCACACAAAAGAGCATCCTGCTGTGTGACCTTCACTCTCGTCCACTCTAAACTCACGACAAAGTACAAAATATTTTAAAATATTTTATATTTAAAAATATCT
>NW_019521230.1:0-782 GCF_002814215.2 Seriola lalandi dorsalis | reverse complement strand
TTTTTTTGACATTTTATGCCATACTATACTATGACTTTTTTTGACATTTTATGCCATAATACACTATGACGTATTTTTGCATTTTTATGCATTACAATACTATCTTGTTTTACACCTTGCCATACTCTCACCTTTTTATGACTTTTTATGACTTAAAATGCTATGTTGTTTTTTTGACATTTTATGCCATACTATACTGTGATGTTTTTTGGCATTTTTATGCCCCATAATACTATGTTGTTTTACACCTTGCCATAATATCACCTTTTTATGACTTTTTATGACTTAAAATGCCATGTTGTTTTTTTGACATTTTATGCCATACTATACTATGACGTTTTTTTGACATTTTATGCCATACTATACTATGACGTTTTTTGACATTTTGTGCCATAATACACTATGACATTTTTTGCATTTTTATGCATTACAATACTATCTTGTTTTACACCTTGCCATACTATCACCTTTTTATGACTTTTTATGACTTAAAATGCTATGTTGTTTTTTTGACATTTTATGCCATACTATACTATGACGTTTTTTTGACATTTTATGCCATACTATACTGTGATGTTTTTTGGCATTTTTATGCCTCATAATACCATGTTGTTTTATACCTTGCCATACTATCACCTTTTCATGACTTAAAATGCTATGTTGTTTTTTTGACATTTTATGCCATACTATACTATGACTTTTTTTTTAAAAATGTTGTGCCATAATACACTGTGACATTTTTTGACATTTTTATGCCTTACAATACCATTTTGTTTTATACC
>NW_019521229.1:0-1170 GCF_002814215.2 Seriola lalandi dorsalis | reverse complement strand
ATAATGTAGTTTATATTAAAACTACACACTTATACACAGACATAAACACATACACAGACGATGCTGTGTTATTCTATACAATAAACAAAGCATTTAAAAAATAAATGTACTAAATACAACAGAAACCAAACATGGTGGCAGTATTCGAAGAATGATAGTGGTAATACTACTACTGTTCCTAGTGTAGTAGTAGTATTAGTAATGGTATCATTGCTAGTAGCAGAAGTGATAATAGAAATAGTACTAGTGGTAATAGAAGTAGCAGTAGCTCAGGAAGTGTGTTGTCAGCGGTAAGGACTGGTAGATCTAGTTGTTTTAACACTAGTACTGGTCATTAGTGCTGGTCACTAGTAGAAGACACTAGTACTGGTCACTAGTAGAAGACACTAGTAGAAGACACTAGTACTGGTCACTAGTAGACGACACTAGTAGAAGACACTAGTGCTGGTTACTAGTAGACGACACTAGTAGAAGACACTAGTACTGGTCACTAGTAGAAGACACTAGTAGAAGACACTAGTACTGGTCACTAGTAGACGACACTAGTAGAAGACACTAGTGCTGGTTACTAGTAGACGACACTAGTAGAAGACACTAGTACTGGTCACTAGTAGACGACACTAGTAGAAGACACTAGTGCTGGTTACTAGTAGAAGACACTAGTAGAAGACACTAGTAGAAGACACTAGTACTGGTCACTAGTAGAAGACACTAGTAGAAGACACTAGTAGAAGACACTAGTACTGGTCATTAGTGCTGGTCACTAGTAGACGACACTAGTAGAAGACACTAGTGCTGGTTACTAGTAGACGACACTAGTAGAAGACACTAGTACTGGTCACTAGTAGACGACACTAGTAGAAGACACTAGTACTGGTCACTAGTAGAAGACTTGTGGTGATGGATGTTGAGCTGTGGAGCGCTCGACCTGCTGATTGTGTGAAGTCACTAACGATGCGTTTAAAGACTGTGGTGTGTTTGTGTGTTGTTCTCTGGACTGGTTCTGATTATATACAACACGCTGCAGCAGGTGAAGCGACGTGTTATATACAACATGCCACTTCACCTGCTGCATGTTTGGAGTCTCAGCTCTGTGGTTCCCGAAATAATTACATCAGTTCATTTCATTCACACACACACACACACACACACACACACACACACACACAC
>NW_019521228.1:2117-12889 GCF_002814215.2 Seriola lalandi dorsalis | reverse complement strand
GAAATTGCACCAAAATTACTTTTTGCTTAACTTAGATTTTAAAATTGGTGCATCAAAATTTGTTTTCACTTTCATCTGCTGGAGGAACAAAGTTTGTCTGAGCTCACCTTAAGTCTCAGTTTAACACCTGGATGTACCTGCATTGATTTATGACATCACAACTAGTAAGAAGTCAATCAGAGTGATGTAAGAGGCATCTGGTGTCCATATGTTAAATTGTTTAAGACTTAAAATTTCTACATATTTATAGAGTCCGGAATAAAAAATAAATGTTTTTAAAAATGAACATTAATGAGGTAATGAACAATTATTAGTATATATAACAATTATTCTGTTTTCTTTAAATGTCTGGAGGGGAGCTTTAAATAATAAAAATATAAAAACAAATCAAACAGTAGATTTTTGTATTAATCCTCTACATTAGCATCAATACTCGAAGCAAGACCTAGTATTGATAGCATCAGTACTTTGAGTATTGATCCGTCCATCCCCAGTCATTTGCCAGGTTTAATTACTGATGTAGCACGGAGGCCAAAAAGCTCCAGGTTTGCTGTGTGCAAACTGGTTTGTGCTAATTCAACTGAAAATGTGTTTAGTAGAGTGGGTCCTGATTTATCACCTGTTCTTGAGACATTGTACTGAAAAGAAGCCTCAGGTCAAATTAAAATTTTAAAGCCCCTGAAAACTCCAGCTCAAGCTTTTCTCTCAGACATGAAACGTCGACTAAATGAGTCGCACATGATTACAAATCTAAAAGTAACGCAGTTTGCATTGTGTCATCTTCAGGCTCGCTCATCACATGATCCACAGGTGTGTGCTTTTATAGACTCTGATGGCTCTCCATGGTCAGCTGCTCCCTTCTACATTTCCAAATCCATAATATAATGTTATATATTCATCAAAATAAACAAACCAGAGGGTAGATCATAGAGAAAGAAAGCAGACACAACTCTGTCATTGAGAAAAACATGATTTGAAAGTCTTCAAAGTCTTATAATGTTTAATATTTCAGTATTGTCACATATTCCTGAATTAATTTGTGTTTAATCTCATTACCACACTGCACATCTGGGGCCAGGTAATAATCAGGGGTTAATTCTGGCTCTGTCATCTTGTGTCACTTTCTTTGTTGTTTTCCAATAAACCAGAAACACATTCAGTTTGAATAAAGTTTATTACATTATCATGTGAAGCTGCAGGAAGTGTTTATTCTCCCAGGTTGGGTTTTCACAGCAAACAGCACCTGAACGCAGCACGACTTTTGGCATCTCAGTCATGACCGCAGACCTGCTCCATGACTGTTGCTATAGTAACCTGAAACTGTCCATGTACAACCTGACAGGACGTTCCTTGTTTTCAGGTGTGAGATCAGAATCTCAGTTCACTTCTCTGTCTTTTCTTTTCCACGTGACACAGCGACGTTTCATAAAATAAAAACTCATCGGAGAGTTTTTGTATTACCACAGATAAACAGTTTTACACCAACAATCAAAAAAAAAGAGAAAATCCTATAGAAAATCATTTATTATAATAGAAAAAGGTGACGAGATTCTCTGCGTTGCCATGGTGATAATCAGTGTTTCAGGTGGTCGACAGGCGACACCTATCGACCGGTCGTATTGTCCTCTTCCCCGGTTTTGGTTTAACTCACACAGTCAGTTTACACAGGTTCAGTATAAATACAACGTCATCCAGAAGGTGAGACTTGGTTCGCCCTGAGTTTCGCCTCTCAGGCTGCGTTCAAACCCCGAACCCCATTAACGTACTGTGAGCAGGTTACTCAGATCTAATGCCACAGTGTAGAAATACTCAGTTACAGGTAAAAGTCTAGTGCTCAAAGTGAAAGTACTCATTTTGCAGAATGGATCGTTTCAGAATGATATATCATGTTATTTGATTATAATTATTGATGCATTAATGGGTCGAGATCACTTGTGGTAAGAGTGGAGCTGATTATAAACGACTATATATACTGCTGGGGGTTTTTTTGTATTAATCAGATAAATGTAGTAAATCAAAAAGTAGAATATTTGCTCTGAAATGTGAAGTAAAAGTAAAAAGCAGCACAAAATTAAACTCATTAAACACCTCACACTTGAACGCAGCACATGAGTGAATGGACCACTGACTGTGGGAGGAATCTCCTCCTGAGAGACTGAACTCAGGGCCTCACACACATTCCTCCTCAGAGTAAAGCGACCGTCAGTCGATCTGTGGGGTCCATTAACGATCATCAATCAAAATCAACAGTTTAAAGGATCAGTCGGTGGTTTTATATACATACACACATACATATATGTAAAGTTTAAACAAACCCAACGTGCAGACTCAAACCAACAGTGTCCGTCTCTCTAACCCTGACTGTATTTCCCACCTGGGATGATTAAAATGAAACCTGAACCTGATTATTGAATCTGAAAAACACTGAATACTGTGGGTTTAATTGTATTGTAATAAAACATCAGTTTATTCGAAGCAGGAGGAAGGAGTGCATTTGTTGGGCACTATTTTCAGCGGCGGATTAATCCACATTTGGTTCTCTAGTGAGTGAGTGTGTGACTGAGTCAGAATAAATGTGTGTGTTGATGGTGATGAAGGAACATTTCCTGTAGTCTCTGGTGCAACAGTGGAGCTCAGAGGAATAAGATGTATCAGGGTCACATGATAAAAGGAGACAGTCAGTGTTGGTTTGGATCTGCACATGGGATTTGTTGATTTTAAGGAAAATGGAGAATATAATTATGATAAATATTCTACCTTTAAAGTCAGGAGTCAGCAGCAGTTCGCTGCCTGTAACGTGACCCTCTGTGAACTTCGGCTGCAGCTGCTCTCGTGTCTGTAAATAACTTCAGTGTGAGCAGTCTGCTCTCTACAGTTTTCTCAGGAATACAATTCAGGAGGAAACACTGATTGCTCTTAATTTTTTTTTTTTTGGCATGAAAACAATCAAATGGCACAAAGTTTAGCCCTGTGAGTGACGAGTCCTCGTGTTCACACCCATTCCTGTGCAAAAACACCCGACACGGCAAATTAAAAATATACTAAAGCAGATAAAAATATCGACGCAGTCTTCTCCTCACACGACACAGTGCATCCAGGTTCATTAAATTGCAGTGTGCGGCTAACTGGCTAACGATGCTAACAGTCAGAGGAAGCCAGTCAGTCAGAAACACAGACGTTTGGTTTCCTGGTGGTGTAAAAATCCCTGGTTTGAATGGAGTCTGCCGCGCTGCATTCACACGACAACAGAGAAACCACAAGTGACCACAATCAGTCCACAGAGGTCAGACTCTCAGGACGTTTCCTTCACTTTCTCACATTCAAGTGACGTTGGCGTTAAAGGCGGCGGGGACAGGAAGTCTGGACGCTCTCAGGACGTTAATGCAGGTGATCCAGTGGTGAACTAAAGAGTTTAACGGATAATTTCCACCTTTAAGACACTTCAACACTGTCACACATCTTCAGTCTGGGATGTCTGATAGATTCACTTGGGTTAGCCTCAAACTTCACATCAAAACTCTGAGAATCACTGTGACACTTTCTTTTAACCAGAGAAATAAAATACTTCTTTAAAATTTGTGCCTCTTTGGGATCCTCAGCTTCCAGTCCAACAGAATCATCATGGATCTGGTTTGAGTGGTTTCCCTTTGACCTCAGAGGAGGAGCAGTGATGTCACAGGAAAAGGAGTAAATCCTTCCCTTTAATATTTCAATCGACATTAAAAACAGGAATTGTAAAAAGAATTTATTAATTTATTAATGATTAAACAATTAATCATCAATAAATACAGTTTTAGTAAATCTGTTTTTGAATCTTAGATATTGATGGATTCATCGTTCATTTATGAATAATTTTTAATATTCCTGTTTTTAATTCCTATTAAAATATGGAATTAAAGAAAATGCTTTATTACGTTTCCTGTGACGTCGCTGCTCCTCCACACAGACGGAGATCAGAAGATTTTAATCCAATGGTTAACGAGGCTGACGTCAGTCCACATCTGTCACACGTCTGGTTCACTGGACAGAATCCAGAATGTGTTTTAACGTCCGGCGAAGGAGCAGAAGGATTGTTGTAGATCACTGACGGAGCGACCGAATGAGATCAGGACTGATGGACCCAGGAGATCCAGAACAGCCCAGAGATCAGATTTAACGGTGTTGAAGTGTGAAGTGTCAGGTGAGGTTTGCTTTGTGATAAAACTAAATGAGGTGAGCGTACATTCCCTGAAGAAACACCAGCCAGCAGTCACAAACATCCACGTACCACACAGATCCAGATCCAGATCCAGATCCAGATCCAGATCCAGATTCAGGTCCAGATCCAGATCCAGATTCAGGTCCAGAAGAGAGGAACTGAAACCCAGAGGAGCTCTGCACTCAGACGCTGTTGCATACTGTAATTTTACAATTTTAGAGGGAGAGACAGCGCCGGGGCGAGCCAGGTGGCGGAGACCAAGCGCACCTGCACAGCAGCAGCAGCAGCAGCAGGGGTGTGTTACATTCCTATGACAGTGCTGAGCAGAGGGGAGGTGCAATCAGACGGCACCAGTGCGTTCATTCACAGAAAGAAAGAAAGTCACCTCCAGTAACAATAATCTGTCTTCAAACCAGCCAATCAGAGTGAAGCACTTTGATTTGTATCCCTACTTAGCATGAGTTAGCATGATAACATGTTTTTAGCATCATGACCTTTAAAACCTTTTCGCAGGGTTCTCAGTTTTGAAGCAATAAGTTGGAAACGTTCAAATGTTTCAAGTTATAACTGAAAACTGATTATGTTTGATGCTAAAGTACGACGATTAACGTAGCAACGTGGTAGCATCAGTAGCTAAGAGCTGCAGCATTGTGAACTGTCAACTGATATGTCACGAAAATTACACTAATATCAAAATTACATTTATTAACAGCCAAAAAAGTTATTGGTTGATAAAGTGAATACTTTATAGTGTATTCACTACACAGTAGTCACTATAGTCAAGTGTACAGTGACAATCAACTATTTTGGCAGTTAATTTCCAAATCATGTAGTATGATGACATTTTTACGCTTGCTCTTAGCTAGCAAACGTTCGTTAGCAAGATGGCTAACTTACTCTATAGTTAGTGTGCTGTTAGATTGCTAGCCAGTAGTTAGCCAGCTCACTAACTACCTAATAACATAATTGCAAAATTTCAATAATGGGGACAAAGCTAACAAGCTAACTTCTCAATATTTTATAATGCTAACAACAGTGATGTGAAATGTGGGATGCACTGTAGCTGCGTAGTACTTGTTCATAATCTTGTAAACCTGCTCATTAGCTAGTAAAGGTTAGTTAGCTAACCAGTCCAAATTGGCTAACACTGGTTTATTAGTAACAAAGTTTGTGGAGTGAGTTATAGCCACTTTTATTTTTTTTAAGAGTACAAAATTGACCTAACCCTAAACGGTGCAGAGACCCGAGTGTCCGAGCTCAGTTTATAGTTATATAGTTTATAGTCCTCTACACTGAACTCCCTAGATAGTGAGGAGGGAGGAGAGAGTGAGTGAGTGATTTTGGAACAACCATAGTATCCCTCCTCTGTTACTTAGCAAATGTGTGTTAGCTAGAGTTAGGCGTTAGGTAGAGGACTGAATTACAAACAGCTTTTTTACTGCAGGAAAATAAAATGTTGATGGTAATTAATACATTTTTGGCTGCTAACAAGTTTATTCTGTATTTGGCTTATTGATGTCACAGGTGACCGTTTGGAAATGTGATTGGCTGGCTTGATGACAGACGACATTTCAACTGACGACGACGAGTTTTAAACTTTAAATAAAGAAACAGAGTAAAGACAGGCTGTAGAAGACAGTAGCTGCTTCCTGTTTGTTCTGGTAAATTCCCAGTCCAGTCTGACTGGATCCAGTTTCCTGATGGTCCAGTTCGTAGTCCGACCCCTAGCTGATTTCAAGGCTGCCATCTTGGCTCCCGAATTGTTTCCTGGCTGTTGCTAGGTAACCAGCTCTGAGGGGACAGGGACTGAGGTTGAAGAAGAAGAAGAGGAGGAGAAGAGAGAGTGTCATCCAGGTGTGGTAGGCGGGGCGCCCTGGATGGTTAAACAGGTGGTGCAGGGGCGGGTCTTTGAGGCACCAGCGGCTGTGATGCAGCAGAAGGTTTTGGTTTTCTGAGGAAGAAATTAAAAACAGAAGTCAACATCTCTAACGCTAAAACTGCAATATTTCCTTTTTACTTTTCTGTTTCTACACCTGTTCAACAAACTGGGCACAACATGGGTCAGAACCTGAGCTGTTAAGGTAGATTTGATCCCCAATAGAGGCAGGCTAACACCACCCCCCTTCAGACTCAGCTTCTAGGCCAAATTAGCTTTGATATATGTCTAGCTTCAATACTTTAGATAATGAATCGTTTAGAGTTAGTTTCAACTTCTAGGTCCAGTTAGCTCGACTTAGTCTAACTTGTAGATCCTAGCATGTAGCACTACATGCTGAATACTCTCACACAGACATTAGTTTATACTATATACTTTAGCTATACAAGCTAACAAGTGACAGAGCCTAGCTAACCCTAACCCTCACCAGTGCTGTGCTAAGCTAACTAGCTCGGTAAGTGCATAGTGAACACCTGTTGGTGATATAGAGCCACCTGTACTTGTGTTGTCATCTGTTTATACTTTTTTTTTTTTTTTAACTTATTTTCAAATACATTACTAGAATTTTTTTGTCTGTTAGAGCTAGCAGTTTCCCCCTGTTTCCAGTGTTTGTGCTAAGCTAAGCTAACCATGTACTAGACACAGATGCAACTGATTCATCTGGAAACACCTGATTCTGGAGAAGACGGAGAACAAGGAGGTTTATCAAACTTATCAATACTTTGTCTTTGAGGATGACAGATCATTCTTCACTCTGGAAATAAAAGAAATCTTTACTCAAGGTCCACTTTCTAGCTTTTCACTGTCTTCATCAGTGGATGGAGTTTACTCAGGCGTATTCTCATCACATGTTTTGGATAAGACAGTGAGATTTAGCTGAAATCTCCAGAGAAATACAGTAAGAGGACCTTATGTTGAGATTTCCAACAGCAACAGTGAAACAAACAGTTTAGTGTTATTGTTCTTACAGAGGAGGAGGAGGAGGCCTCAGACTGTGGGAGGGAGCAGTCCTGCTGGTCTCCACCACCTGATCACACACACAGAAAATGCATCATTTTCCGATTAGTTTAAATCGTTCTTTGGTCTTTTATTAATTCATTTTAACAGTTAAGATAGATTCTTAGTATTTTTTCTTTGTCCCTGCATGCTGCTGTTTCTAAGGCAGGGTGTAGTTATGGTAAGAAATACTGACATGTCTTTAATATATTGCATTTTTATTTTTCTAATAGTCCAACAATTTCTCAGGTTGTTAAACCCTTTATATTTACAGAAACAGTGCTAATGACGTGACCTCAGTATCCTCAGCCATGGAGGGATGATGATGCAACAGGCACCTGAGCACAGACATGAGAAAAGCACCCCAGCCCTCCTACATAGACACAAGAGCCCCAGACTGAAAGAGACAGAACACACACCAAGTTCTGTGTCTGTAGTTGTTTTGTGTCTGTAGTTGTTTTGTGTCTGTAGATGTTTTGTGTCTGTAGCTGTAGCTGTTTTGTCAGTAGTAGTCTTTCATTGACATGTTGCAGTGAAGGGTGTGTAATCTATCCGTGTCCTCAGTAGCTGCTACAGCCCTGATGAGTGAACAGTGATCAGTGAACTCTAACTGCTTTTCTTTACAATCTTTTTCACTGTTGTTGGAGCATTTTCGGCCTTTATTTTGATACTAGGAGTGGACAGGAAGTAAGGGGAGGGAGAGAAGGGATGACATGACCTCACTTTTCCTCCAAGAGCAATAGAGACAACCTGAGAACATAGAGACACTGAATACCAAAGCAAAGCAAAGTAAATCAAAGTTGGTGTTAAAACCTACAGAAAGAACTAAAAGCAGCAGCAGCAGCAGCAGAACAGAGTTCAGAGCAGCACAGTAGCATTACAGCAGTGGCACTAGTACTACAGTAGTAGTATTACAGTGTAAGTAGTATTTTACCTCCTGTGGTGGCAGCAGCTGAGCGTGGTGCTTCACATGGAGAGAGCAGAGGATGTGACGACTCATTAATTTAAATTAGTTCTAACGAATCATCCAGACTGTCAGTAACAAACACACAACATGTAGATCCACAGAGAACCTAAAGCAGCTGATACAAACAGTCCAACCACAGTTTCTATCATCACTCCTCCTCTACGTTACATCCGCTCGGCCTGCAAGTGGTGAACTCACCCCGTCTCTGACGATGTTGTTGGCGTTGCCCCGGGCAACAGATGGAGGCTGCGCTCTGGGAGGAGGTCCCCTGCTGGGATTGGCTGTAGCTGCACCATCGGCTCTGAGGACGGAGCGTGAGAAAAAGGTTTACACTTCATTTATATGAAACATGAAGAAAAAGATCAAAATATGAGATAAAATCTATAAGCATCAACTACTTATGAGGGTAATTAACACTGCATCTCCTAAATCAAACTAATTTTGAAAATCATAACTATGTTGCATAAAAATGTAGAAATACAGATCCAGGTTTTGGATCTGTATCATTAAGTTTCCATGGATGTGTTTTTGCACAGTATTGGTTGTAGTTGTTGCGTCCTGCACATGTTCACACTCACTGGTATCCCTGCGACCTCTTCCTGCGGCTCAGCCCGAGTCGTCGCAGCAGCTCGTTCCTGCGCAGGAAAACAAGCGCACCCAGAGCGAGCAGAGGGAGGACGAGGAAGAAGAAGATCAGCAGACCGTCTCTGAGGGACGTGTCTTTATCTGAGGAGGACAGACAGAGTTTATGTCAACGGTCTGGACTCGCACTGCAGGAATTCCACTGTAAGCCCAAACATGTGGTGCCTTTAATGTGAAATCTATCATTAATATTTTCCAGCATTTGATTAATATTTTTCTGACATTTAGTTGATATTTTTCTGACATTTTACTAATATTTTTCGGTTGCAGGATGACCACCACTTCACCTGACAAGTTCTCTGCTAAGGTTCTGGAAATATTAATGACTTATTATTGTGATTACTGAACTCATTTTTGACATTTCATTAACATCTCTGTGCAGATTTTTCTGACATTTAAAAAACATTTCAGAGATAACTCATGAAACACATGATGGAGTCTGATTTACACTTTCTGAGGACATGTGTCTCTCTGATGTCCAACACAAAGAAAATAGATGTCTGTGCGTCCCTGCTGACTGCAGCCGATCACTGTGACATTTAAAGAATGTAAACAAACATCAGCTGATAATGAGGTTGTTGTCCTCAGTGGTTCTGGGCTCTGATTGGACGAGTTTAAAGTGAGCGTACCGTTCCACGTGGGTCCGCTGTCCACGCTGCCTCCGTAACCTTTGACCTCACAGAAAGGCGGAGCCCAGCCATCCTCACAGTGACAGTTCCTGTTGCTGTTACACACCTGACGGGGACAGAGACAGGTGAGTGTGTGATGAAATGATACACCTGAGGGACAGACAGGAAGGTAGACAAGTGGGTGTGTCTCACCCCGTGTCCGTGACATTTCTTCTCCACGTCACAGTTGTAGCTCAGGACGTCGGCGCTGCGGCACTCAAAGTTCATACACACCTGAGCACCACAGAAGAAGAAAATGAGCATGAACACCTCCTCCTCCTCTTCTTCTTCTTTCCTACTCCCTGTCCTTGTCTCCTCCCACCCCCCCCCTCCTCACCTTGTTGTCCCCACACTTGGTCCCCTCGTTCACCATGCCTGGGTCGGGGACGTCTGATCCCAGCATGAAGTCCACTCCGTAACATTTGGCGCCGGCGATCGGCGTGCTGATGATCGACGGTTCGATGCCAAAAACCGTCACTGCCTGAACGTTGGAGCACTGCAGCTTCCCACACAGAGCGTTTCTATGGAGACAGAGACAATCATCAGCACTGTTAACACTGTGTGTGTGTGTGTGTGTGTGTGTGTGTGTGTGTGTGTGTGTGTTACCTGCTCTCACACTTCTTGTAGCCGTAGTTCTGGTAGCCACAGTTGCCGAAGCGATCGCCTTTACTGTTGACGTCTTTAAAGCAGATTTCAGGAGCAGCCTTCGCCTCTGAGGAGGAGGAAGAAGAGGAGGAGGAGGAGGGGGAGGAGGAAGAACAAGAAGAGGAGGAGGAGGAGGAAGAAGAGGAGGAAGAAGAGGAGGAAGAAGAGGAGGAAGAAGAGGATGAAGAAGAGGAGGAGGAGAAGCCTGTTTAACAAAAGTGACACTGAAAGAAAATCTTCATGGCATCAGGGAATGGATGATGGATGAATAAATAAATGAATGGATGAATGAATAGATGAATGGATGGATGGATGAATGGATGAATGAATAAATGGATGGATGAATGAATAGATGAATAAATGAATGGATGAATGAATAGATGAATGGATGGATGGATGAATGGATGAATGAATAAATGGATGAATGAATGAATAAATAAATGGATGAATGAATAGATGGATGGATGAATGAATAAATGAATGGATGAATGGATCAGACTCGAACATGCAGTGACTTAAGATGACGTTTTTCGTACGTACTGGATCCAAATATGGCCTGACACTGTCCGTCGTAGTGCTGACACTTCCCATTGTAACAGTAGGCCTGCTGGTTCCTGCAGGGCTGCCCGTTCTGACACACACACACACACACACACACACACACACACACAGACAGACACAGACAGACACACACACACACCAACAAACACACATACACAG
>NW_019521228.1:0-1378 GCF_002814215.2 Seriola lalandi dorsalis | reverse complement strand
CATAAGCACACTGAGCTCCAGACTTCAGTTTACAGGTCTGATACTCACAGCAGGGGTCCTCCTCACACTCCTACACACACACACACACACACACACACACAATGTTCTTATTAAACATTTTCAGAAATGTTTGATCTTGTTTTGGCACTTTAGTGATATATATTTATATATTTCTAATCTTTTCCAACATTACTCAGATCTAATATTTTACTTTTATTTCTGATACTTTATCAAACTTTTCATTCATTTGTTTTGTGGACTTTCTTCTGACATTTCATTGATATTAAAACTCACGAACAAGAAACAGTGTTTTAAACTTTCCAAGTTTACACCTGCGATGTCCCTTCAGAATAAAGCTCCAACATATGTCCCTTCAGAATAAAGCTCCAGAAATCAATTGAGGCAACATGATTCTCTTCATCTTTTCTCTCTCCTCAGGTTCATGTTTCATTTCTGCAGCGTTGCGTTCACTGACCCTCTGGGATCCACAGTCACACTCCTCTCCCACGTCCACCAGTCTGTTCCCACAGTAGGGGGCGCTGTAGGCCTCGTCAGGCCGGGGGACGTTCAGGAGACACGTCCCCCCTGTCAACAAGATCATCTTCTCAAAGTCTTCAGCACTACAGCTGCTGAAGTTCCTGGACCCCCTGCAGAGAGGAGGGGAGGGGGGGGGGGGGGTGTTAAACAGACTGTATGTGTAAATACGTCTGTGTGATAAACAACAACAGAAACAGCTTCACACTGACAAACATGCTCATGTAACTTTAAATATTTATATGTTTTCATGAATCTGAAAGTCTGCAGAGGCAAGTGGAAATGAATGCACGTTTCCATGGAGATATTAAAAGTTGTTGTCATGGAGATAAACAGCTGATGGAGCTGATTCTCCAGTCGCTGCCATTAAACCACAGAATAAGAAGAAGAAGAGGAGATTGTTCACCGATCAAGTGAAGTGTGTGTGTGTGTGTGTGTGTGTGTGTGTGTGTGTCTTACGTGGCTCCAGAGTTCATGATGCAGGCGGACACGGGGCAGGTGCAGGAGCGTCCGTCATCGTGGTTCATCCCCAGGTTGTGACCGAGCTCGTGAGCCACGATGGAGGCGAACGAGGGAACATTGTTGTTGGTGAACTGAGAGAGAGAGAGAGACAGCTGAGTTTACCAACTCTTCCAGAGCACCTGAACGCAGCATCATCTACTGAAGAGACAGACAGGTGAGTCGGCCAATGAGAGGAAAGCAGCTTACCGCGTTGATTCCGCCTCCGTGACTCCTGGAGCAGACGGTGGAGACGAACGCCATCCCAGCTGTCACTCCAAAACTCCGCTTCCTGTAGGAGACGCCATCATCATCATCATCATCATCATCATCATCATCATCATCA
>NW_019521226.1:0-610 GCF_002814215.2 Seriola lalandi dorsalis | reverse complement strand
CTGATCACATTCACCTGAGGAATAGGAGCCACTAACCTCAGGACCCAGCAGAAAAGTTGGGCTCATGCATATGGTAAACATGAGTGAGGAAAGTATTGTGGCAGGAAATACAATTACATCCAAGCTCAATGCAGGCTCGTGCAGCGCTGTTCACTGCGAATAGTTCAGTTTTTTCACAGAACCAACGTCCATGTTCTATAAATACAGTGACTATTCTAAAAGTAATAGGGCCACACATTAAAACACACACAAACAGTAAAAACCTTACAGATACAACAAGCGCATGTAAAGAGAGGCAACGGAGACAAAAGCAGTGAATCTGGAGGGCAAGCATCTGGTGGGTCTCGACTGGATTGGTTCACTACTGCTGCTGCATGTATAATTCAGACTAGCCCTCTCCTCTCCTTTCCTGCAGCCATGTAAACGAGCCCAGACACAGCATATGGAGACAAGGATGGGAGGGGGGAGGAGCAAGGGAGGTGTATGAGGGGAGAAATATGGAAACAAGTACGGGGAGGAGAGACGGGATGCTACAGGCAGGAGGAGAGGAAAAACCAGAGGTGAGAACAGGTACCAGAGGTAGTTGAGCAAAGTTGGTAAAACAAAAAAG
>NW_019521225.1:0-930 GCF_002814215.2 Seriola lalandi dorsalis | reverse complement strand
AAGGTCTAGGGGATGTTATCTCAAAGTTGTGGTGGATGATTTTTCTATTTCTACAAAGCTAACAGGCAGAGAGTGTGCACAAACTCATACAGTGACTTTCACATTGACCTGCTGCCATTGGACTTTGCTGTTATTTATCCATGCTCATATAAACTTCATATTTGCACTAGTAATGTCATGCTCCCTTGTTATTGTCTTTCTCGTTATAATGTTAAAGGCTATTGTTTTGCACGGTTGGTGATTGTTTTTTATGCACTGATGCACTTGTCTTGCTCTGGGTGTGTTTCTTTTTGTGTGTATTTTGTGGGTTTTTAATGTCTACTCCGTGTGCCCCTTGGGAACAAATAAAGTTTGAATTGAATTGAATTGAACTGAATTGAATTGAATTGAATTGAATTGAATTGAATTGAATTGAATTGAATTGAATCGAATTGAATTGAATCGAACTGAATTGAATTGAATTGAATCGAATTGAATTGAACTGAATTGAATTGAATTGAATTGAACTGAATTGAATTGAATTGAATTGAATTGAATTGAATTGAATTGAATTGAATTGAATTGAATTGAATTGAACTGAATTGAACTGAATTGAATTGAATTGAATTGAATTGAATTGAATTGAATTGAATTGAATTGAATTGAAGAGAGGAAGTCTTACATGTTTCTCTTTCCACATATTTGTCTTTGTGGAGTGATGGAGACCTGAGCTCATGCTGGACGTGTTCAGTGAAGAGACTGTGATTATGGAAGTGTACAAATGTCTAACTGAACAAGGTGACTTTCATTGGAATATAAACATTTTACTTAAGGACATAAATTTACCACATGTATCCTGACACACTGTGGAGCTGCAGTCCGCCTGTAGTCTCTCTGTCTGCACACTTGTGCACTCCTCTTCACCTCTTTCCTCTGAAAGAAGAGGTCAAG
>NW_019521224.1:1797-3311 GCF_002814215.2 Seriola lalandi dorsalis | reverse complement strand
CGGACGCCAGCTCATTGGTCCGTCTCTCGGACACTCACAGGAAACTCAGTGCTGGATTCTTCGAGTCTCTACCTGAAGCTCATGGTGGCAGGTGAAGTGTCTGTCAATGGTCGTGAAATCCAGATGTGCTGCGGCGTTTTAACGACCAACGACTCATTTCAGTTCCTGACATCACACGACTGTCGTCAGCTGACCTCAGCACAAAGGTGAATAACACCAATCTGAAAGGGTCGGACGCCGTATTAATGAGGCAACGACATGTTCTGATATCTATTCACACACACACACACACACACACACACACACCAGCTGACAGACAGGCAGTTGTTAGATGTAACCTCAGGGGGGACGACAGCTGACTCACACACACACCTGAGCTTGTTTACGTCAGACACAGGTGTGTTTCTGTGTGTGTGTGTGTGTGTGTGTGTGTGTGTGTGTGGTGTGAGTGTGTGTTTGATCCGCGGACCCTCAGATCTCCTCCCTACCTCCCCTACCTCCTCCTGCTCCTCCTCTTCCTCTGAGCCCTCGCTCTGCTCCTCCTCCCCCTCCTCCTCCTCCTCGTCCTCCTCCTCTGGGAACTCCACGTCCGACTCTCCGGGGGCGATGGGGACGCTGATGGTCAGGTTGGGGTTGGTCATGTAGCTGTCCTCCTCCGGCACCACGTACTTCTCCACATGTCGACCTGAGACGGAGACAGAGACAAATGAATTAAAGAACATTTAGTCTCTTATTATTTTTATCTCTAAACAATTCTTAAAAACTCCAGGTTGGTGCATTCAAGGATGCTCAGACAACACAGATTTATAAAGATTAGTAGACTCATTTGTTTGTGAGGGGAACAAAAAATCCTGCACACTGTTTATTATTATGAATGTGTAGAGAGGTGTCCACATACTTTTGTCCATACAGTGTGTTTCCCACTTGAGTGAAAGTCCAACTTTGACAGAAATAATATTTTTAGCCATGTGACCCTCAAATCTCAGATGTCCCGATGTCCTTGAATGCCCCAAACTGTGAAACAGCCCCTGCTTTTAAAGGCAGGATACTGAGGGATGGACATTAGACAGATGAGTGTGTGTGTGTGTGTGTGTGTGTGTGTGTGTGTGTGTGTGTGTGTGTTACCTATTACAGCTCCATTGACCTCAGTGTGGATGGTACTCAGACGTTTCAGCTTCATCATGGCTTTGGCCTCTTTTCGCTTCTGACGTCGACGCTTCAGGTTCCCGTTGAAGAAATCCATCACCTGCATCACACACACACACACACACACACACGCACACACACACAGGTTTACATACAGGTACAGTGGCTGTCAGACACCTGTACACCTGACACACACAGACACACAGGTACCTGTCTGCGGCACCAGGCCAGGCCTCTGGTGATCCTGTGGATGGCGATGTGCAGGTTGTTCATCTCGCCGTCGTCGTCTGGAGCCGACAGGTTGTCAGAGCTGAAACTGCTGAGGAGCAGAGCCAGGAAGAGGTTCAACAGCTGGAGACAGAGAAACG
>NW_019521223.1:5851-8174 GCF_002814215.2 Seriola lalandi dorsalis | reverse complement strand
AACATAAAAAGTCTTTTCTACACGCTTCAGTCAGGACGCAGGTGTTTGGTAGAAGTTGTTACGTCACTTAAATGTGACTCATTAATGACTCACCTGATTTAATTATTAGGCTACAACAAGTAACTAATGTAATAATTACAATAGAATGACATCATCATCAGACTCTGCTTCACTGGAATAAAACTGCTTATGAAAAATCTTTTGTGGCTTATTCTGCCACTGATTTCCTGGACTCACCTGGACAGGTGTGGTTCCTGACAGCGATGACATCATCACTTGGTGAACAGACCTACAGAGGCGGCAACAAACTGGTGAGTTTGATTTCACTACTGTACTGAACAGCTGAGAGGAGCGAGGGTTAAAGAGCTGATCACAAATGACGTTTTATTCTGATCACGTGATCTGAATTCTCCTGCTTCAAATGAATCAGTCTGATGGGAACTGATCAATAAATTGAAGTTAATGAGATAGAAACGCTGAGCTTTATTGACAGAGAGGCTGTTAGAGATGCATGTTTATTAGATCATCTCCTTTTCATTCAGTCTAAGAGGAAACTAGTCTGTCGTCACACACCTGTCCTGTAATACCTGCAGGTGAAACAGCAGCAGATCTCAGGTCAGTGAACCGAGTCTCTGCTGTAGAGACATGCGGATCTCTTCACACTCACAGGACAATGCAGCGGTTTTATGGCGGGGTCACATCTGCTGCGGGATAATGGCAGGGGTAAGCCAAATGGAACATGAAGGATGTGTGTGTTTGTGAGTGTGAGTGGATGTGTGTGTGTGTGGGCGTGCGCTCGTGCACGTGTGGTTGGAAGAGGGGGGGGGACTAATGAGTCTCCTATGAGCTATTATCCGTACCTTAGCTCCGCACTCTGCAATAATAAAAGCTGCAAAGCTCCCTAACACAATACAATAGACAACAACACAACAACACACAACACAACAACACACAATACACACTTCACAACAACAAAATACACAATACACAAAACACTAAACACAACACAACACAACAACACAATAACACTCCTCTGATGCAGCTGATGAAACTTCCAGTGCTCCTACCTCACCTGTAACAGGTGACGTGTTTGAGGGCCAGGTGGACTCGCTCAGGTGGACTCTGCGTGTTTGTGAATGGTTCCCGGGCTGTTACTCACACGGTCCTCTGGGGTCAGGATATCTACAGCCCTCCCTCTGTCTGACCCCTGAGCCAATTATGCGTCAGAGCGCAGAGTGACCCGCTCACACCCGGACCTGTTCGTGTTCTGGTGGATCTGTGTGTTCACCGGTTCTTTAGATGAAAGTGTGTAGATGTGTATAAGAGACAGGCTCTGGTCTCAGCCTGTTCCATGAAAACTTGGAAATACTCAGAACACATGCACACATGAGCGAGGTCCAGAGGAGCCGGTCTCTCACATGATTCAACGAGCTGAGAGCAATTAGTGAAGATGAGGTAAAGGTAGGATCCACTGCAGACCCAGAGTCCAGATCTCTGGGCCTCAGTCTGCTGTGTGGACTGGGGATAGACAGGGGATATATATGAAAGGGAATGGGGGAGTCTGACCCCCCCCCCCATTAAGATATGATTTGTCCCATATTCATATCTGGAAGAATCTTGTGCTACGATTTCAGACACCCCTAAAGTGGACCGTACCATTTAAAACCTTGACATTAGCTGAACACAAACTCTAGGTAAATGTAAGTAGCAGTAGCTAACTATGTAGCCTGTTTAATACACTTTATTTTCTTACCGTCAGTGTTTCTCAATAAGATTGTGTCAAGTATTTACTGATGAACAGTAATGTTAGCGTTTTTCTAACTTAACCTTAAGTTACGGTTGAGCTAACTAGTGTTAGCTAGTTTCTAACTTTAGCCTTAAGTTACAGTTTAGCTAACTAATGTCAGATAGTTTCTAACTTAGCTAGCTGATAGCACGCACTTTCGTTTCCAGTTTTAGCTTGTCATAAATCATCTAATGTTAGCAAACTCTGGTTCTCAGTCATGAGCAGTGAGACAATGGAAGATTAGTTGTTGTAGAGACACGTTTTCACATCAATATGGAATTTATTATTTTATCTTAATGGTCTTTTATATGGCTGTGGTGGTTTAGTTAGTCTTTTACCAACAGCGGGGCTCAGCCCTGTAATGGTGAATGTCACTGACTGACTGACTGAGTGATCATATTTCCACCAGTTATCATCCAAATGCCACATGAGAGGAAATATTGTTCTTTCTACTCCATTACATTTATTTGACAACTTTAGTTAAACAAACGAGATACTGTGAGGACTGTAACGCCTCAGTTCACTGAAGCATGTGCC
>NW_019521223.1:0-500 GCF_002814215.2 Seriola lalandi dorsalis | reverse complement strand
TATATATATATATATATATATATATACACATATATCTTACTAACTTTATTGTATGAATTCATGGAGCAGAATTCCTCTGCTTCTTCTTCGGCTCACGACTGAGTCAACATTATGAGTGAAACGTTGCGTAACTCAAACAGCAGCCTTCCTTTCTCCGGGCTGAAGTCACAGACGTGTCCCCGGGATCACAAAGTGTTCTCGGCCAAAACCAGGATAAAGGCTGATTTAGTTGTTAGAAAAACGAACAGCTATTTTGTTTGTCAATTAGTGCGTCTGTGCAAAGATGCATCTTTGCACAGGAGCTCTTCTTTTGATGGGGCTCTCAGGGGCCAGTAATTAGCTCTTTGTGCTGCGCTAATGCTACGAGGCTCCGGGCCAACAGCAGATTGCTAATGGAGGCACGTTTGTGTCCACTCCCATCATTCCTTCATCAGTCACCCACCCCCTTCATTTAAAACACACACACACACACACACACACACACACACACACACACACAC
>NW_019521222.1:0-839 GCF_002814215.2 Seriola lalandi dorsalis | reverse complement strand
TTTTCATGTACTGTAGCTACACCTCAAACTGCAGGAGGTAACTTCTGTATATAGTGTTGGGTAGTTTCATCCTTAACAATGTCTCAACTTTATAAACTCTTCACAGCTTATCTTTATAATATGTATATGTGTTGATATACAATATTCAATTCAATATTAATCTGAAAAGTAACAAAGCTTTCAGACAAATGTAGTAAAATAAAAAGTACAATATTTCCATCTAACATTAGTTAACATCTTATACGCTGATCTAAAAAAACAAATGCAATGATAACGCAATTTAACGCAATCTTTTTTTTAGATACAAGGACAGATTTTTTTCTGAAGGGTTCAAGGCAAAAATATGGGGACTGCCTTTGGATCTGCTGATCACAGCCACACAGACACTCCCCAACTGTGGACCTGGAGCCAGCAGCCACAGGCGAGCCAGCAGAAAGGGGGCCTGACCCGGTTCCTTGTCATCAATGTTTGGCGAAATCATAGCAGAAGAAACTCTGCAGCAGGACCATGGTGTCAGAAATGATTATTTACCTTTCAGAGCCACTCATCTCTCGGAGTGCACAACCACTGGAGCGCTGGAAAACTAACAAGGATCAAGGTTTTTGTTCTGTTCTGTTGAACAAAGTTAAAGCATACTGTCAACTGAATAAGGATGACTTTTTGTGGTCATTTTATTAGGTGACGCTGCCACCTATTGGCGGTCCCAGTACACTACAAAGCTAAGCAGACTGACCAACTGCTAAACCAGCTGCTTTAATGATGTACAAAAAAATGATCGGCATCAGCCATGGATTAGCCAATCACACTCACAGATGATTGGTATCAGTATCGGCAGCAAA
>NW_019521221.1:0-908 GCF_002814215.2 Seriola lalandi dorsalis | reverse complement strand
ACAATCCCAGGTCACAAAGTGCCAGGACTCAAAGTAACATTACAAATGAGAAATAATGAATAGAGAACAGCAGTTATTGAAACTGAAGGATCTAAGTCATAGATCAGCTCTTGTGCCCAAAATCCGACCCTGCTGAGGGTGAAATTTGAAAATGAGGGCACATCATTCCAAGTTACTGGTCATGCCTTTAACAATCTGCTTTTATACTGAGCATATGATTTTTTTTTTTTTAACATTTTGTTCAAGTCATTCTTGTAGAGGAAAACATCTCAGGAAGGTTTTCTGTAGCTGTTCCTGTTGTTATTCTTACTTGGTTATTCTAACTGTAAAGACCTCATGATCTATACAAGAGGCCTGATGCACTGTGCCTGAGAGAAGGCATATAAAGCCTCTTTGTGATTCCGGGGGGGGGGGGCTGTGTGAAGGCTGATAAATGTCCTCAAGTGATGTCACTTGAGTCAACACCAGCCAGGTCTGCTGAGTAAAAGTCTGACGATGAAAAACATCTGGAGGTGTGGAGTTAGAAAGAAGGGAGCCTATCCGAACTCCGTATCCCGATCCTCGTCTCTGCTTGAGGCTAGATGCTCCAGGCTCTTAGTGCTACTAGCATAACACATCCAACACATCCACATCTCTGGGTGAACTGCTAGTGGTTAAGTTGCACTGTGATGATATGGAGTTTGACAAGGGAGACGAATGTATGGAATAAAAAAAGACGCTGTCCGTGGTTCTGCTGTGTTTTTTCTGTTTCTTGCTCTTCAAAACGGTCATTTTCTAAGTCCACCTGAAAGATCTTCTGTCTGAACATTTGCCCGAACACAACCTCAGAAGAATTTCTAATTCAAAGGTTGAAAACCAGACTGATAATCACTCCATACTTTGTTTCTGAGAGGACTTGGCAAATGTCT
>NW_019521220.1:0-805 GCF_002814215.2 Seriola lalandi dorsalis | reverse complement strand
ACACACACACACACACACACACACACACACACACACACACACACACACACACACACACACACACTGGAGCTCAAGTAGTTCAATTGGTTCATGAGAGAGAAAACTTTAAAAACTCTCTCTCTATATCTCACTCTCTCACTTTCTATAGTTTTAATAACATGATATTTAAAACTTTAACTAAAACTTTAAAACTTCATTCTTAATTTCTGCACTAAGCATTTTTTTTTTAAGAATTCCTTTCAAAACTTCATTTGAAAATTTGCCGATTTAAATTCCATAGACATAATTCTCTTTTTGGAAAAACATAAGCTAAATCCAAGACAGAAATCTTATGGTTGACTTTCATGTTTCACTTCTGCACAGAGATTATGTTGTTTCTCTCAACAATCCAAGTCAGAGACTCTTGGAAATTGGAAACTTTTCGTGCAGAGCTGATTTTAGCTTTTGAAAAATCTTAGTCAAAACTTTAATAATAAAAATAAGCTAAAGCTAATTTGGTTTCTTTTAAGAATCCAAGTCAGAACTTCCATTGGAAATATCCTGATTTAACTCATACACATCATATTTCACTGTTTTTGATGACGGTCAGCGACTGGTTTCGTGTTAAACAGAGTCAGTTACAAACTGAAGTTGTGCAGCAGTTTATACATGTCAGAAAACCAATCACACCTTTTCATTTTCACTGTTTATTCTGCAGCTATTGCTGGAAACTTGATATCACTGTGCATGTGCACACACTCACATATGCATGCACGCACGCACACTCGCACACACACACACAGGCAGACAGACACACACACACACA
>NW_019521219.1:0-1223 GCF_002814215.2 Seriola lalandi dorsalis | reverse complement strand
GTAGTTTACTCTGTGGGATTCTGTTTTTACACTGTAGGGTTACTTGACAATCAAGTGTGTTATTCTTTTCTCTCCAGACATGGGTGCAGACAGTGTGAGCAGCACCCTGAGCTCTCTGTCCAGCTGTAAGCCTCCTCCTGCTGCTCAGGACGACTTTGACGTGTTCGCTCAGACCAGGACCGGAACTGTGCCTGAGCCACACAAGACGTAAGGACACATTAGAGATTTAATGTTGATTCTTGCTGAAATTAAATTTGCTTAAAAAAGTCGCGTAGACAATAAAAATTTCAGTTCCAGATTCATTTTCTGTTGATCAATGAGTCGACTAATTGTTTCAGCTCTAATCACATTATTAATTAGGTATCAACAGGCAAAAACAATTTCCCAACACTTATTATAAAAGCCCTTGTCTGTGTCCTGTCTCAGCGCTGCAGCAGAAGACAGCCAGGCTCCTCCCACTCTGGATGTCCTACAGCCAACTGCAGGAGCGGTGAGTGACACAGGCTTATCTGTCCAGTGTGGGCTGTGACTTTCACTCAGTGTTTTCTTGACCACGTATGTCTGTCTGTGTGTGTGTGTGTGTGTGTGTGTGTGTGTGTGTGTGTGTGTGTGTGTGTGTGTGTGTGTGTGCGCTGTGCGACAGGCTGTATCTCATGTTTGAACTGGTGCTGCTGGATGCAACTAATCTAGTTCTCAAACTGAAGATTTTTTTTTTTTTTTTTTTGCCAGTTTCTAGTATTTTTAACTTTGATTAAGCATCTTAAGTAGAACTACTCCTTCTTATCTGTTGTTATGTTGCATTACTAACAAGACTGACATAGATTTTGTCTTGTCAGTTGTTTGTTTGCTTCTCACAAAACTTTTTTAATCTCTATACTAAACGGTCAAGTAGGAAAGGAAACACTTCAGATCTTAAAAACTTGTAAACATGCTCTGTAGCTGCTCTATCACCCACTAGTGGGTTGTTTTCTATTATTCAAATCTAGTTTTCTTTGTAATGAAACGGATTCAGCTTGTGGTCACTGGATGAGAGTTCATTTCCTGCTGTGGTGTCAGACGTGATTTTGCTTCCCGTATTTCCTCGTCGCCAGCATTACCAGCTTTAACCTGCATGCTGAGGATGTGCCGGCGTTGTGTTTGTGTGAATGTGGATGTTCCCTCACAGGCTGCTCATGTGATGTGCCACACCATTCACAAACATTGATTTCCATTCCATTTCTTCA
>NW_019521218.1:2043-2647 GCF_002814215.2 Seriola lalandi dorsalis | reverse complement strand
TCTTGAAGAGATGAAGAACTGAAAATCCTTCAGAGATCAGACAGGAGAGAAAGAAAGTCCATGTTACTGTTTAGTCTTTTTTTTTCATCTTTTTTCATCCTTTTTTGTGGCATTTTTGCCTTTATTGTGATAGTCACAGTGAGAGAGAGACAGGAAGTTCAGGTAGAGAGCGAGAGAGTGGACGACACAAAGCAAAGGGTGACCTTGAAACTGATGACCACTGCGGTCAAGACTAAACCCATGTGGCACATGCGCTACCAGGTGAGACTCTGAGGCGCCTCCTACTGTTTAGTCTTTATACTGCAGTACTGCTACATTATCAATCAGTATCAGTACTGAAGCTGACACATCTTGATCACATGATCCTCCATTTGTCCAATTAGAAATGACATTAAAGATGCTGCAGAATTTAAGACTTTAAACACAAACTTCGAGAAGGTTTTATGATGAGCAGCAGCAGCTCGATCCTGATGTTATCAGTAAAATCTGGTTTTAATGTGAAAGGTTTGAAAAGAGTTTTTGCCTGTGAGTTTTTGTCAAATCCTGATCACAGCTTTGTCTTGTTGATTTTCTTTTTTCTCCACAGACATTTGAATATCGACTG
>NW_019521218.1:0-682 GCF_002814215.2 Seriola lalandi dorsalis | reverse complement strand
GCTTCACTGCTTCTTCCCTTCTCTCTGAATCTTTTTGTAGATTCTCATCGACTCACTCTGCCTCTGAGATCAGGTGTTCAGATCAGTCCTCAGTCCGTCTCATGGTGTGTTCAGTGTCTCAGACGTTTCTCTGCTGCTTTGTGCCTCGTTGTTTTCTGAGTCTTTGAAATGTGAGATCTGTTTCTGTGCGTGTCGTCCCCTCCCTCTATTCATCCTCCATTCATCCTCCATTCATCCTCCATTCATCCTCCATTCATCCCGCTGCAGCAACAAAACAGACGGAGCCTCAGAGGAGCTTAAAGGGGAATTCCAGCTAAAAGCTAACGTTAACCTGCTGCTGTCAGCTGACTCAGTTTGCTCTCCTTCTACATTTGGTCTCAGTTTGTCTAAATACCGCATTACCTGTTCTAGAAGTTGCAGCACCTGTGTCATCTTCATTCAACGCTGCAAAAACAAAGAAAAAATGTTTTTTTAAATAGCAGTCTTACAATTTTGTCATCACGAAATTCATCACAAATTCAACCAATCCCTGCATTTTATGAGATCCTAAAATGTTGTCAGATATCCTCAAGATATTTCCACAGATTCAGGGTGCTCACATAAAGGTTTTAATCTGGTATTTCTCCTCATGTGTGAATGGTAGCCTGTGTTATAAAGATTTACTGTTGTTTACATCGCGTGT
>NW_019521217.1:6592-8243 GCF_002814215.2 Seriola lalandi dorsalis | reverse complement strand
ATCTGGGGCGTCTCCATCATTCCCGCCCTCACAGATATCATCATCATCCTCGCCACCCAGCCTCCCTCTGTCTACTCAAGGACTGTCATCTGTTACCCTGCCTATTTGTACAGCACAGCGCACCACAAGGCTCAGAGTGTGGTTGTTCAGGTGAAATACTGACAGTTATTTCATTGATTTTTTGTTAGTTAAGCTTTGTTTATTCAGGGAAGTCTCAGGAACAAGATCTCTTTCCCAAGAGAGACTCATTTACATATTACATATACACAAGCTCACAACAGGACAATTCATTTACACAACACTAGGTCTGCACAGATCCACACAAAAAACAACCTACACCAGACTTCATAGGAGAAACTGCAAATTCATGGTAAATGATCTGGTCAGCCCCAAAATTTAATGGCTTCTTATCTGGCCCATGACTCATCCCTCCACCAAGTTCAGTGCAAAATCGGCTCAGTGGTTTTTGCATAATCCTGCTGTCGTCCACAGCATCACATATTGTACTTTAACACCAGCCATTTCTGTTTACCGCTTATTCCACAGAGCAGTTTGTTATTGTTTTTATTTAATGGCTGAGTTTTAATGAGTTTTAATCAATGGCCGATTAAAATGACAATGGTTTGGTTTCTTCACGTCTTCCCATCAGACCCTTCTGTTTTCCTTCGTCGGCCTGACTCTGATCATCACCTACCTGAAGGTCCTCTGCGCTGCCCGGGCCGTCTCTGGTTCAAACAAGGACTCGGCCAGAAACGCCCGCAACACTATCCTGCTGCACGGAGTCCAGCTCCTCATCTGCATGTTGTCATTCATCTCCCCCCTCATCACCGTCATCCTACTCACCACCTGGCCCCGTGAGCGCACCAAGATCCTCTTCACCACCTTCCTGTTTACCAACGTGCTTCCTCGTCTGCTCAGTCCTCTCATCTACGGAGTAAGAGACAAGAAGTTCAGCAGCCACATCAGGCTGCACTTCTTCTGTAAATGCTGCAACTCTGTAGAAAAGAAAGTGAACCCAGTGGGACCATGGAGAAGGTCCAAACAGGTGCTACAGTGAATCACCTATAAGACTGTACCTTTAATTCAGCATGCTGTAGACCATGAAATATAAACACCACAGATCACACCACACAAGCTGATTTTGGTGTGAACTGAAATCAATGTTTGTCAGAGCACAGTCAGTAATTATGTAAAATATACATTATTTTTTTAATGCCCTGTTTGCTTTGACTTTAGACCCAAATGTTACTTTCAAAAGATTTTTGTTTTTTAAAAAAAATGATTGAAAAAGAAGTATAATTATTTAGAAATGTATATGAACTGCAGTATAATGTCGACCAGCTAAATACAAACTGCTTCAGAATACTGGAGTTTTTTCTGTTTTTCTGTTTCTGTTTTTCTGTCAGCTCAAGGTGCATAAAGAAACGCTTTAAAAATTCAGCTGCTATAATCATCATTAGAAAAACTGAATTTGTTCATTTCACACTACAAAAACAACACTAAGAATCAGCAACAGTTTAACTGTCAGCACCAACCTCATATGAAAAAGGACAGAATAAGAGAAAAGATAACAGATTTTTGTCGTGTGGCTCTGCTTCATGAAGTACATGTTTATGGGATGTGATGGGACCTGTGGAGCTACATGTTCACA
>NW_019521217.1:0-698 GCF_002814215.2 Seriola lalandi dorsalis | reverse complement strand
CCCCCCCCCCCCCCCCCCCCAGCTTAGTATTCACATTAAAGGATCTGAACAGCTCCGTCTCCTCCTGCCTCAGTGTCCGACTTTAACGAGCTCGTCATGTTTAAAGAGAATCGACATGAAAATCTTCCGTAACAGACGACAGGTTGATTTATACAGAAGCATCCAGACACAACTATAGCTGCTTCACAGAGTCATGGAAACACAGTAACAATAACACATTCAGATCACATTTAAATAGCATTTAAAAACAAACTATTTCAATATATAAAAATATTTAAATAAGATCAAGATTGCATAAAATCAGGTTCAAACTGAGGACACCATTTTAAAAGAAGTGCTGAGTGATGAAAGGCACCAGATTAAAAAAGTGTCAGCTGCAGCAAAGTGTGAAGTTTTAAGTCCTGATTTAAAGTTTGAGCAGAGAAACATGAATAAAGCTGTTCCCAGACGGAGCTGAGGGGTCTGGATGCTTCGTATCGTACGACTACATCAGAGACCATTTAGTGCTTCGTAGACGAGTAGCAGGATTTTAAAATCTGTCCTTTGACACAGGAAACCGACGGTTTTAGCCAAAACGCCAGAAACAGATAAACAACAACTTTACAGATCCACGTCTAAAAAAGCTTTTTTCTGTGATAATTTTGACGGGACTTTGGCTGGAGTTCGGTGCAGGTTGTTGTTGGGGACTTGAGCTTCTA
>NW_019521216.1:1605-2124 GCF_002814215.2 Seriola lalandi dorsalis | reverse complement strand
CCAGCGGCTGCTGTTTGAAGCGGCAGAAGGCGGAGCCTCAGAGCGGCTCAGGCGGTTGGTGGACTGGTGTCAGCAGGTGGGAGTGAGTTTAGTCGTTGGTCGAGTTCAGACTGAAGATCACTGACGTCTTTGGCTCCGCCCCCTCTACCTCAGACTACACCTGTACTGTTCTCCCCCCCGACAATAACAAAGCAGCTGATTGGCTGCAGATGATTGAGTGAGAGCAGACAATCAGACGAGGTAAGACAGACGTCCCCCCCTCCGCCTCCCCCAGGACTCCTCGGAGGCCCCCCTCCCTCCAGTGTCCACATGTGGACAGCTAATGTCCGTCTCACCTGTACGTAAGTATCGAGCTGCTGAGTGACAGTGTCTCACTTCATGTCCTTCTGTTTCTCTCACTTTCATTTGGATTCATCTCCCTCCTTTTGTTTTAAGTTCCCTGAGGGGGGGGTGGGGGCGGGGCCGTTAGGTGGGACGGACCGTGACATCTCACTGTGGTGTTTGACCCCCCCCCCTTCC
>NW_019521216.1:0-1031 GCF_002814215.2 Seriola lalandi dorsalis | reverse complement strand
GATTGATCGTTCAGTCAGCAGGGAGAAATGCCCTTCACAATAAGAGCATGTCACATCAAACTGAGAAAAACAGAGAAAATTAGACTTTTCAGAGGATAATTATGTAAAAATGATGAACTTATTTCTATAGCACTTTTCTTATCAAAGTCACGAAGAGCTTCCAGAAAGAAAAAGGGGAATTAGAAACAAAAACAAACATAAAACAGAAGTAAGTTACATGAAAATAAAAATGAAAGTAACTCACTAAATAAGTGAGTTTTAATCAATGAATTTTTCAGCTTCTTGTTTCAACACTTACATTTCTGTATTTTAAAAGCTTCATGTGATTATAAAACACCAGCTGAATCTCTGCTGGACAGATTTAAAATCATAAATATTAAGAAAACCATAAATGTTTCAAATGATAATCAGTCTCACTTCATGATTAACAGATAAAACAACAAAGAGATGAAACGATATCAAAGGTGTTTATTCTAGATCCTAATGAAGAAAGAAAGAAAAAGCCGCTTCTACTGAAAATAGAACTTTGACTTTTACTGTTCGAAACACTTTGTGTTGGTGTCAGAGAGAACACTGATCCAGGAACAGTCTGAAGCTGATACTTGTATTGATCATCACTGAAGACTGATTGGTTCCTTCTCCTTCAGTCAGGATAATGTTACTTTATTATTCAAAACATTTTCTATTTCATCTTATTAACGTTTTAAACTTTGAAGGCGGAGGAAAATGAAAACGTCTGAAATCAGATTCAGGACGAAACTTAATTATATAAACAACAACAACAAAGAAAACAACAGCAATAACATCTTTAAAAACAGCTTTATTAATGGTTCATTGATCAGTTATTAATGGTTCATTGATCAGTTATCACTTATCTTCCAGGACAACGCTTAAATTAATTAAGGAGCTGTCACCTCGTCATCAGGTCTGCGATCATAAAACCATTAATAAATCATTCATTAAAGGTCCAACAGTCGTCCATCAGGTCCAGATGTTCTGCAGATGTAACAGAGGTGATCAATTAAGTGATT
>NW_019521215.1:0-1423 GCF_002814215.2 Seriola lalandi dorsalis | reverse complement strand
TGTTGGCGATCCAGTCCCTATACCCTAATCATTGAACCTCTATGTCCCGGACAAGGGGATGGGATGTTAAAAAGGGAGCCCATTTCAAGGTGGAGATACTGCTTCTTGTATCCTATAAACCCATGGTAAAACTTTTGTAGGTCTGTATATTGGTGATGTATTTTTTATTTAATCAATAACCATTTTCACAGAAGAAAAGAATTACACGCCGAATCCAGAAATGCAGAAATTACCACAACACTTACAATACTGAAAACACAAGCATTAAGGAATATGTTTCAAATGCAACAATGCAACAAATACTAGCGCATGCTCACACACAAACACACACACACACACACACACACACACACACACACACACACAAAAGTTAAAATACAGATATTACGAGAAATTTGTTCCAAATCCAGAAATGCTGCACATTAAGACGCTGCAACAATTTAGTTCCTTTTTAAAGAATTGGCCTGTTTTGCAGTTTATTGTTGCTTAGTTTAAAATAGCATGCAGCACTGTGATTTTTATCCATCGTGCAATGCCATCTGGAAGGGGTCTGATTTGTCCCAAATTCATTTGATATGTTGTATATTTGCTTTTATTAAAACAGTAGTTGAAGGAGATGGAATGTGTTTATTCATTTTAGATTTCATATTCAAAACAATGACCTTTTGGGTGGGTCTCTCCATCTCCATCTATCCTCCCACCCACACCCAGTGATTCACCAAACACACATGCCTCCAGCAGCCAGCCTCAGTTTCAGCCCTGATGATGCCATTTGAAAAGAAATTAAGTACCAGTGTGATTTCCATATTTTAACTGCAAGCTCCATGATGCCTTTGCCTTTTTGTGCCGGCAATAAGTCTTATGAAAGGAACTGCCCTCGGGCCATACAAAATAACTTCTGTACATTATGAAGTGGGCCAACGATATATAAAGAAAACGTCTGCTTTTTATTTTTTTCTTTGCAGATGGTTGTTGGACAGCATCAGCATCCTCTCAAGGACATACTTCCTCTTCTTCTGTGAAACTGCACCATTCCCCTCACTGCGCAGGCAAAATTGTTTCAATTAACATTACAGAGGTGTTTTTCATTTGCTTTTGACTAGTTGGTTCATCATTTGCTATAAAGATGAAGTGGGCAACACAAACAAGGCTCATTATCATCACTGGTGTTCTGTGCTCTTAGCTATCCTCTCCTTCTTCCATGGACTATTTGTCTGTGTTTGCTGCCATCTCCCTCAAGATTGAACGCTTTGCATTTAAAAACTGGGCCACCTTGGCAGCCTGACAAATGAAGGCAATAGCATGTTTGGAGACACCTCGTTCAACAGTTATTGAAGTTGATAACTTATAATTTGCATATAGATAAGGCATCTTACCTAGACTAAATCTTTAGCATATAAAGTAGAATTGTACTTTTTTTTTT